>NC_043701.1:177574390-177581639 GCF_006229205.1 Suricata suricatta | reverse complement strand
CCTGGGTGGCTCAGTCGGTTAAGCGTCCGACTTCGGCTCAGGTCATGATCTCACGGTTCGTGGGTTCAAGCCTCGTGTCGGGCTCTGTGCTGACAGCTCAGAGCCTGGAGCCTGCTTCAGATCCTGTGTCTCCCTCTCTCTCTGCCCCTCACCTGCTCATGCTCTGTCTCTCTCTCAAAAATAAACATTAAAATAAAAAATATATTAATACAAAGAAAAGCAAAGAAAAACAAGTGGGAAAAATAAGTCCTGACAGTGAAAAGTCAGCTTGTCTTCAAACGGCCAGCTGACTGTGCCTATCGACTAATGAACACAGGTGGAATGAACACAGGTGGAACCGGTAAGCAAGCCCGGTTGCACGCCGCTGAGAAGTGACTCTGCACACTGGTAGGGTATGTCCCAGCCACAGTCACCCCCATTTGCATTATGTGCCTGTGAGGCCGGAAGGATTGGCCAGAAGGGGCCCGTGGCTGGAGCAGCGGCTCAGCTGTGAGCCTGTGACGTGGGAGTTAGTGCGCGGTCCCCCTGCAGACTCACGGCTGTGCTCTGCGTGGAGAAACCCGGCTGTCCTAGCCCGCGGGCAAGGGCCAGTCCGTGATAGGTGAGGAGGGCCCGCCTGTCTTGCCCGGGGCCGGGCCTGGCCCGAGCCGTGCTCCACTTCCTTACCTCTCAAACAAGCGGCTGAACTGGAGGACGTGGGCGGAAGCCAGCACGCCCAGCATGTCGTCTGTGTGGATCTCCGCCTCACTCAGGTAGAGGTTCTTCAGGGCCGTGGAGAAGGCTGGGGAGGCAGCACCCAGGAGAGAGCGCTGTCAGCCTGGGGCTCTGGACCCCGCGTCCCGTCCCTCCCTTGCAGGTGTCCTCCTGGCTGGATGCCCGAGGGCCCCTAGCTGGGTGGGCAGAGATGCCCTTAGAGGAAATGCATAGATACAGCCCAGAAACCCAGGCTTCTAGCCTCCACAAAAGAGGATGAAGCCAAAGAAAAGGAGCTCCTGCTGAAAGAATGCTTTTCTAAACCCCTCCTGGGGTCTGTGCCTCGTCGGGGTTAGCGCTAACCCAGGCTCCGTGGCCCATGCAGGGAGGTGACTGCCCAATTAGGTACAGAATGCTGTGTGCATGTGGGTGTGCTTTCTGTCTCAGGAAAATCTTGTCCTCAGAGTCTGGGGTCTTCCAAACAGTTAAGGATGCCTGGCAAGAGCCTGGATAATTTCGTATCTAAGAACGAAGCTCCAGGGACCAGGGAGCAGAGGGACTCAGCTAATTCCAAGTGCTCCCTGATCCTAATTAGCACCGTAGTGTGGGCCGGGTGCTCTGAGGACAGCTGGTCTACCCAGTGCATCTGCAGATTGTTTCCCGACCTGCACATTCACAGACCATGACAGCATGTGACAGCATGCATGCTTTGTGAAGACAGAGGTCCGTCTCCAGGTGGCCAGGGTGCGATGGGAGAGGGTGAGCTCCCTGCTGCTGGCAGCCGGCCAGCGACGGGCCTCGGTGGGAAGGGGCACAAAATGCTCCCCGAGGGAGGCGGGCCTGAGCCTCCCTGTCTTTGGGTCTGTCTGGTGAGCCTGCCTCTTCCCCAGGGATGAGCACCTCTCTTCAGCTGCGTTCCCCCGTCTCTGCTCTGCTAGTTTTAATAAGGAACTACTGGACACGGTGTGCCACTTATCTGCTGTTCTGCTGTTTGTTTTTAAAGCTGGGAGAGCCGTTTGCTCAATGGCATTCTTAGCATCAGAAGACAGGGGTTCAAGGGCACTTGGGGGGCTCAGTCGGTTGAGCATCTGACTTTGGCTCAGGTCATGATCTCACGGTTCGTGGGTTCGAGCCTCGCGTCAGGCTCTGTGCTGACAGCTCAGGGATTGAAGCCTGCTTCAGATTCTGTGTCTCCCTCGCTCTCTGACCCTCCCTGGCTCACACTGTCTCTCTCTCGCTCTCAAAAATAAATAAAACATTAAAAAAAAAAAAGAAGAAGAGAGGGGTACATTACCAACTTTAGTGACCACAGGGTCATTGATCTTCAAGGAAATGAACATCTTCTTTACGGGGGCTCTTTTCTTGATCTTCCCAGGCAGCTGAGCTGGTAAAGACAAAGAATAGGGAGGTAGGACCTGAGAGCAGTAAAATGTGCCGGATACAGTGTGAGGTCCCACGGCCTGTTGACAACCTTGATCCTGGCATTTACCACCCAGGTTCTGTTTGTGTTATTTATTTAGAAATAGGTGAAGAAGTATAAGAAGTTGCAAAACTAGCTCGGAGCCTAGCCCAAGCCTCGTGAGCTCAAGGTTGTAGGTAATGAAAAGTGACACGCCGGCCTTGGCTACCTTTCCCCCTAAACTTCCACAGCCACCGACGGTCAAAGCTGGGAAGCCGATGCTCTCACTGCACAGGTTGTTTTGTGCTACCCCCTCCCCTCGCTCTCCCTCCCTGCCTCCTCCCTTTCTCTCTTTAGTCTGTGAGCAGTTTGAGGGAAAGGGGTGGGGCTCTGTCATCTCTGCACCAGAGCCCCCAGCCCAGACCTGGCACGAGATGGGATCACAGGGACCCCCTGGTAAAGAATGAGCGTGGGAAGCAGGCATCCACCCCGTGGCTGTTGAAACTTTGCCCCGCAGATGTCCCAACAGAGGACACTTGCCACCCAAGGCTTCCAGGAGGCAGGGAAGGGGCAGCCTGATTCACTGCCAGCCTCCCCCAAACACTCAGACTTACTCTAAAATGTGAGTTACAACACGCTGCTCTCAGGTCCCCAGTGGCCCCAAGACCACTAGTCTCTGGCTCACTGGACCCTGAACCTGCCTGTCTGTGGCGTGTTCCACAGAGGAGTCGTGGGGCTCCTTCCCTTCCCCATCAGGGACCCACCTGACTCCGCATGTAACATAGCGCCCCACCTCCACCTTCCCCCAAACTGGCTCTACTCTTCCTCCTAGACTCACGACTACCACCACCTGCCATTAGGTCACGTGTCTGCTGATTTTTCACCTATGGGGCAGGCACCCTGGATGGTTTATTCGCCACCTGTCCCTAGGAGCCGACACGGTCTTGCCCACACTGGTCCCCAGCCAATGTGACTGGAATGAGTGGATTCTATCCCCCGATTCCCAAGCCTCGTGAGCTCAAGGTTGTAGGTAATGAAAAGTGACACGAGTCAGGATCCAGAAAAGGCCATCACACCCCGCAACTACAAAGAGAGCCAAGAGAAAGGGAGCATGCAGATCCATTTTGCTCAGGCAAGCAAGGCCCCGCTGGCCTCCCCCCACCGTGCTCTGGCACCTAGCTCTGCTCAGACTCTCGTTTGCCAAATATCTATTGAGCTTGTTCTCTGCGCTGAGTCATTTCCCTCCAGGACTTCAGCACTGCCTCTCGCCTGCATGTTGCGTGCTGTCCATCCCCACTGGGGGACGCGGACTGGGCTGGTGTGGGAGTGTCGGGCACCGGTGGGGCATCCAGAGGTGGCAGAGCGCCTCATCACGGGCCATGCTCCTTATCGAGCTGTATCGTCATCTTGGGTTGGCTTGTCTGGCCCCCAGCCCCCCTGAGCTCCCAGCATCGTGCTGAGGAGTTACGCACACGACCTTTGTTGAAGGAAGAAACGAGTGTCATCGCCTAGGTCAGAGTAGGTGGAAGACCAAACTCCAGCATCCCCCCTGTTTTACATAAAACCTCAACATCGAATAGGAAAGTAATTGTTTGGTCCCGGGCAGATGAGGTTCTTTGAAACCAAGGGGTTTGTTTTCAGTAAAAGAGCACTATGTCTTCTTTGGGGTTCTCCCTAGAGAATAAGCATGTGCCAAAGCACAGAGAATCCTGGGCTCGGGGTGGCACAAAAATGCGCAGCTGGGGCATCTGGGCGGCTCAATCATTGAGGCACACGACTCTTGATTTCCGCTCAGGCCACGATCTCGAGCTTTGGGAGATTGAGCCCCGTGTTGGGCTCCTGCGCCTACCTGCTCTCTCTTTCTCTCAAAATAAGTAAATAGTTTTTAAAAAGGGAGCAGCTGGGACAGCCCTGTGTGGACGGTACATGGGTGCTCGTGGGGGCCGCCCCTGCAGGGAGCCCACCACTCTGGGCAGCATTGCGGTGTTCTCGGGAACCCAGAGCAGGAGTCGGGAGACGCGTCGAACTGCCACTGTGAGGTTCGTCCTGCTTTCCCAGGGGCACAGAGGCCAGCAGCAGTGTCCTCTGGACGTCATGCAGACGTGGCCCTCAGGGCCCGGTGCACGTGTGAGTGCCTGGGGGAGACCCCTGAATGCTGTGACAGTCTGGGTGGGGGGGTCTGTCTCTACTCCTACCCTGGCACCCCCCAGTCCAGCCCAGCCTCTAGAAGGCGGCTGGTCGAAAGCAGGGCCCAGTCTTCCCCATGAGACCATTCTAGACATGCCAGTCACCACAGCATGAACAGTAATTCCATTTTCTCTTTCCAATTTTCTTGCTTCTTTTTTTAAAGTTTATTAATTTACTTAGAGAGAGAACATTAGTGAGGGAGCAACAGAAAGAGAGAAAGAGAGAGAGAGAGAGAGAGAGAGAGAGAGAGAGAGAATCCCAAGCAGGCTCCTCATCATCAGAGCAGAGCTCGACGCGGGGCTCAAACTCACAAACCGTGAGATCATGACCTGAGCGGAAGTCAGACACTTAACTGACTGAGCCCCCAGGTGCCCACATTCTCTTGTTTTCAACTCACGCATGTCTGGATCTCCACGGGCTTTCCCTGGGGGCCTTGTTTGTGCGTGCTCTGACTTGGGCCCAGGGGACACGGAAGGAGGACTCAGTCCCGCCGTCTTCGAGTCTCGAAGACCGTGGGACTGACACTTGGGAAGAGCAAAGAAGACCATGAGGGAGCATGAGGGATGTCACTGGGCCGGGGAACTACGCAGCCTGCTCTCAGCTCCCAGCTCTGTGGGGAAGGGGTGAGTCAGAGGCCTCTCCGGGCTTGGGGTGGGGCAGCTCTGGGGGCTCAGCCAGCCTGTCTGGCTCTAGAATAACAGAACTTTGCCACCACATCCTGGAAATGCAGTCCTGTCCTGACTGGCATGCTGACTGCCTTTGGAGACCTTGAATTTTCCACCTGCAGCGGCGCCAATCTGTATGGCCCAGAGAAGGCAGTGCACCTGGAGAAGAACTTAGGGGGTACAGAAGGGGAGCCTGGGGATTACTAGGGTTGAAAAGAAATGGCCTAAATACTTTGTGGATGACATGAAGCTAAGAGAAGAGAAAGCAAAGGAAATAACATCGACGTATAACACGTAAACCTCTACCCAGCACGTTGGGCCAGATGTTACAACTCTGCCTTCCAGAAAGCTCATCCGGAGACCTCACACCACTGTTTGTGCTTCTCAAAGAAGCAGGTAGAGTCTCCACCTCAGCTGGACAGGACTGGGCTGTTATGAGAAAAATAACTGATGTTCACTGAGTGCGCAACATATGCCAGGCATTGTTCTAGAACGACACAGGCATTACCTTCTTCTCTAGTCTTCAACGGAACATAGTGGGAACTATTTATTATTGCCATTTTGTAGCCGGAGACTGAGGTTAAATCCCGTGATGAGGTCACACCATGGGCCTTGCTCTTATCTGCCAGAGTGACCTTGGTCTCCAAACAGATGACCAAACTCCAAGTTGGGAAGCCTCAAACCAGAGGGTGTTTGGGGCTCAGTGCTGGGCACCGGGGAGAAAATACCTCGCAGAAGATTCTCCAGTTCCTTTGTGGGGTTCTCGGTGCCCTGGGCCAGTGCCATCAGGTAGAGCTTGCTCAAGGTCCCGGACTGGAAAAGCTGGGGCTGATGGAGTTCCCATCTGGAGCCCAGACACTCGAGAATCACGTCTGAGGAGAGAACAGAGTGCTGAGTAAATGCTTCCACGGCGTCCCTACGGAGACATGTGTCAATCCCCCCACCTTCCGTTTAGTCCCAGTCACTGAGAAGATGTGGAGTGGCTTTGCTGGGCCATCCACAAACAAAGCAAAAAGACAGTGTGGGCCTCGGGGCATGAGCTGGTTCCCGGGGACTCAATAAGCAGAGTTATGTGCAACATAGAAAGAGGGAAGTATTTGAGAGCAGCTGATCAACATCTGTAGGACCCCAGAGGGACATGAGCTTTCCTCCTTTTGGGGAATTGGAAAGGCGTCATGGAAGGGACACTGGCTTGAACACTCTTGGGGGCCTCCCCTTGCCTTCCCGTTACAGTGGGCAATGACCATATTTGGGGCCAAATAACTCTCTGTCGGGGTTGGGGGGCTGTCTGGTTCCCTGTAGGTTATTTAACATCCCTGGCTTCCACCTGCTGGGGGCCAGCGGCACCTTCCCCCCCCGAGTTGTGACAACCCAAAATGTCTCCAGACGTCGGCAAATATCCCTTGGGAACTGATCTCGCTACCCAGCCCTCTGTCGAAGTTACTGGGCGTTGGTGCTTAATTCTCACCCACCTGAAAGACGGCAGCAAAGTGCAGCTCAAAGGCCCAGAGCCAGGAGGCAGAGTTGTCATGAGCCTCCCTTAGAACGGACACTTCCAGAAAACCCCGCTCACGGGTGGGGAACAAGATTATAATGTAAAGGAAGCTTTTTGCAAACTGTATGGGGCTTTATGCAAGGGGCTTGGATGGAAGAGGGGATTAAAGAGAGAGACTTTGATGGGGATGCAGATGGAAGATCCGAGGATCCTGGCCAGGCGAGGCATGGGGGGCTGTGGCAGGAGGCCCTCTGCAGGCTGGACTCCTGCTTCACAGAGCTGGCCGAAGAGGGTGTGCTTGGCCATCCCCCTAAAACCCTTACCCTCAGCTCTAAAAATTTTTTTAACGTATTTTATTTATTTTCGGGAGACAGAGAGAGACAGCATGAGCAGGGGAGGGTCAGAGAGAGGGAGACACAGAATCCGAAGCAGGCTCCAGGCTCTGAGCTAGCTGTCAGCACAGAGCCCAATGCGGGGCTTGAACCCACAAACCGTGAGATCATGACCTCAGCCGAAACTGGACGCTTAACTGACTGAGTCACCCAGGTGCCCCCCTTACCCTCAGCTCTCGACAGGACCTTGAGGGTCACGAGCCCCCATCAACTCATTGCTTGGTCTTGCCACTATTTCGACAGCATGAGCTTGGGCACCTGTTTCCTCCTCTGCTATTAACGTTGTTACTCACCAGCTTTATGATATTGTTTTGTGCTGCGGTTCAGAATGTGGGCTCGCCTCTCAAATCTTGGGTCACCCCAGGAAATGGTCTGGTTGTGCCGGGCTAGAAAGAATCCTACCCCGTTTAGGGTGATT
>NC_043701.1:177556885-177574290 GCF_006229205.1 Suricata suricatta | reverse complement strand
GGGAAAGCCCATGCTCCTCACACGGCTCGACCCTCTACACGCCCTGGTCCAGCCCTGCTCAACAGCCTGAACCCACCGTCCCTTGCTTCCCTCTCCTGGGTGCGCACACCCTCCTCCCGAGTGCCCTCCTCTCCTCCTCACTTGAGCTCCTGCTCATAGATGCTTAGGTTTTGCTTTCGTGGGGAGACTCAGCAAGTGGCCCTTCCACTGACCGTCCTGGAATTGTCCCCATCAGAACTCCTTCCTTGGTGCCTTGTGGTCATCTCTTCATTCATGTGCCCTTGGCTCTAGGCTCTGCTCTCCTCAAAGACGGATTTGGCATTTATATGCTGCTGGAACCCAACCTGGCCATCATGTAAGTGCTCAATAAATACCCATTCAGTGATTGATGACAAAGATAAGATATCTTTTCGTGAACCCTATTCACCCGTCAAGCAAGAGCATGAAACAAAGTCTGAGTCACATATTCGCAGCTTGAAGACAGTCATCCCCAGAAAGCCAACTGGCCAAAGGACACTCGATGACCACATATGAGGGGTGTCACTTCTTCCGTGCTGTTTTCCAATGGTTCCAAGAACTCTCGTGGGCCAGGCTTCACGGAGGGGGCCTGGGTGGGGGCTCCTGTGTCCAGAATAATATTGACCACATGCGGCCCTTTCCGCATGGGGAAGGTGGCTCCTGGTGGGTGACTCAGCCCCAGGAAGGCAGTGAGAGCTGGAGGTATTTATCCAGCAGGAGTAGTGGACCTGACCCAAACCAGCCTCGATCCTTCTGGTGGCTTTGGTCACACGTCTGGGAAGAGCTGGTCAAGGTCAGGGGTTCAGACTGTGATCTCAAAATGGAGCAACGGACTTTGGAAACTGTGGGCAATGCCCGATGAGCTCAACTTCTCACAAACATCACTGTAGTCGGCTGAGCCAGACAGCAGAAGTAACCACATTGCCTTTGCCTGGTGGCATGGGTGCTCGCTAGGATATGGCATTTATCATGTGGGCTCCACAGATGCCAAGGGCCACGGTGATTTTAGGACTGTTGGAAAGTTAGTGGAATAAATGGGTATCTGTGAGTTGTCCTCTTCACTCTTTGGGACTAGACAGCCTGAGATGAAGTGGCACGTGGGAATTTGAGCTGTGCCATTAGGCGGGGGACTTGGTTCCCCCAGCCATGACCCATGATGGAGAAATAAGAGGGGGAAGGGGACGTTCTCCATGTATCTCATGGACGTAAGGATTTCCTGCAGCAAACCATCCAAAGGGCTTTTGGCTCAATACTTGCAAAACTCCAGTTTGATTTCCTGCCCCTTGACTTCGAGTTTGGCCATGTGTCTTGCCCTGATGTTAGTGGACGTGATGTGGCTGAAGGTCTGGGAAGCACCAGTGCGCCTGGGGCTTCCCTCCTGTCCCGTCATCACCAGCACAGGAACCTGCCCAGGGAAGCCCACTGGCTCTGAAGGAGGTCAGGAGCCTGACTGCCCATCTGACCGCCAGGTACACAAGTGATTGGCCTTCCCAGAGCGCCTGCCTGCCCCAGCTCGCCTCTGATAGCCTCCCAGCGTCACCAAGGAGAGAGGCACATGGTGTCACTTGGGTGTTGTAGGCAGGGTCCCTTGCTTTGGGGAAGGTGGTAAGAGGCAGAGTGAAAAGTGGGGTTGTTGGCTGGCAGCGCACAGGGCTGCACACCCCAAAGTGACATCACCGGGAACAGTAACTAAAACGGTTGCTTGGGCTACACAGATAAAATTCCATTTATAGATCATCTATTTGCTAGAACAGTACTAGGCATTTTCAGTGTACAATCTGATTTAAGACTCAAGATAACTTTTCAAGAGAGATGCTGTTATCACCAGTTCCCAGAGGAGGAAATAGGCTCAGAGAGGTTAAGCCACTGGCCGACGGTCACAGAGCCAGTAAATGGAGGAGCAGGAATTCTAACCGCATCCTGGGTCACCCTCCGGTTTCTGTGCCTGGCCTCTGAGGCCACCGCCCGCGGCTCAGCTCAGCGATCACACAGACCAACTCCTGGAGACTTCTGTCCCACTGCCCAGCCGCCCTCATCAGTTCCCTGGATCGGTTTGCTTATGTCCCCAGCCCCAGCACCACGGCCTCCCTCCCCAGCCCGGCCCTCCACCGAGGGACACAAGCACTTTTAACCCAAACACTTCTCCAAGGCCCTATCCAAACAAAACATAAAATAAACACAAAATAAATCTGAGATTGTTTAAGGCTAATGCCAAACACAGCAATGCCCAGCACTCAGTTCCTCTAACCTGGGGTCATTGAGAAGTCAGGCACCAAACACAGATGGATTTGATTTACCCGAATGTGCGTCATGCACACCTGTGGGGGGGGGTGGTCCTGGAGCGGAGCTGGCAGGTGGGTCTAGGAAGGGAGGATTTGGCTCCTCGCTCAGCAAACGTGGAGCAAACAGCTCTGTGTGCCAGGCGCTGCCCAGGGGTACGAGCCCAGCTCAGGTGGATTCGACCATGTGCTCTAAGGCAGGTACTGTCCGCCCAGGGAAGGCAGTGGCATCAAGTTATGTCCAAAGCACCAGGGAAATAAGCATTCTGTCGGCAGTAGGGTCCAGCTCCATGTCCCAGGCGTGGCCAGGAAGAACTTGCCACATGCAGAAATGACGCTCTGAGCCTGCTGTCGGATACCTTGGGAGCAAAGGAGGAGCCGCCTTCTCACACATGGGCAGCCAAGACCCGGTGGAAATGCACATTCGTGACATAGCTCAGACCCTCAGCCAAGACCAGCTAAGTTTTCTTTGTCAGCGTATCCATTGATAACAGAATGCTGGGAGGGTCCAAAGTTCCCAATTAAAGGAAAAATCTAGCAAAAAAAAGGCCTCTCTCTCTCTCTCTCTCTCTCTCTCTCTCTCTCTCTACTTTCATCCCACCGACGGACCTCCTTGAGGAAGGAGTGGCACTGAGGCAGTTTGTCCCCGAAGGATGGTCCCAACAGCAGCCCAGAGAACCCATCGGCCCAGGTCGAGCGGCCCAACCGTGGGGCACCTCTCAGAAGCGCAGTTCCCCCCGTCGGGCATTCCAGGCCGTGGGCCTTTGATTCCCCTACCTGTCTGGGTTCTTCAGAGCCTTATCAAAGTGCACGTTCAAAGCCTTGCACCTCTGGGAAAGTCCCAGAAGGTCTCCGGAGAAAGGCTTGGTGGGAAAACGCCACCGGTTTGTAGAGCCCGCCATCTGGCGTTCCAGCCGAGCTCTGTCCTGCTTTGGGAGGCAAAGGAAAGGAGAGAACCCTTTACGTAACCGCTCACCGCCAGGTTCTCCAAATCGTGCAGCAGGAGAAAATCAAGACACATGTGAAAACGCTGGTTAATTTTCAAACATGGGGGGCACCTGGGTGCCTCAGAGGGGTAAGCCTCCGACTTTGGCTCAGGTCACAATCTCATGGTTCATGGGTTCGAGCCCCGCGTCGGGCTCTGTGCTGCCAGCTCGGAGCCTGGAGCCTGCTTCCGATTCTGTGTCTCCCTCTCTCCCTCATCCTGGTCATGCTTTGTCTCTCTCTCTCTCTCTCTCAAAAATAAGTAAACATTAAAAAAAATTTTTTTTAAGTTTCAAACATGGCCAGTAGCCACCCCCTCAAGGCAAATCTCATATTCAGCAGACAGAGGATTTCAAGGCATGAAGTACTTTGGAATTTCAAATCTAGGACAGAAGGTGCCCGAGGCAGCAGCTCAGGGAGGAAGATAGTTTCTCTGCAGGTAGTTCTGAAGAACCTGCAAGAACAGGCTGATGCTGGGAGAAGCTTCTTTAAACGCTCCTCCTCCCGCCGATTCTGAAAGGCACCAAACTGAGGGGATCCTAGGCAGGGAGTGTTTTTTATTGTGGCAAAATACACAAAGCGTGACATTCCCCATTTTACAGCAGGCACCTCAGTGGTATTTGGGAGATGTGGGAAGCCGTGCAGCCCTCACCACTTTCCCGTTCAGAGCGTTCTCGTCCCCCCAGAAGGAAATCTTGGGCCCACTAAGCCATCACTCCTGCTCCCCCTCCCCCAGCTCCTGGCAACTGTTCATCTGCTTTCTGCGTCCGTGGATTTGCTGTTCTGAATCTTTACATAAATGGAATCATTACTACGTGGGCTTTTAGGCTTGGCTTCTTTCATGGTGTTTTCAGTGTCCGTCCTGTTGTAGCAGGTGCCGGACCTTCACTCCTCACACGGCTGAACAATGTTCCACGGCGGGCAGAGGCCGCATCGTGCATATCCGTCACTTGATGGACACTTGAGTTGTTTCCACCTTTTGGCGACTGCGTGAGGCTGCTGTGAGCGTTTGTGTACAGGCTTCTGTCTGAACACCTGTTTTCATTTCTTTTGGGGATCTTCTCAGGAACGCACAGCTGGGCCACTGGGTGGAGACTTTTACTTAGACATCCTCTTGAGGTCCTTGGGCTTTAGCAGTTTCCTTTACCTTATTTTTAATGTTTATTTATGTTTGAGAGAGAGAAAGTGACCGAGTAGAAGCAGGGGAGGGGCAGGGAGAGAGGGAGACACAGAATTGAAAGCAGGTTCCAGGCTCTGAGCTGTCAGCACAGAGCCCGACGTGGGGCTTGAACTCACGAACCGTGAGATGATGACCTGAACTGAAGTTGGATGCTCAACCGACTGAGCCACCCAGGCACCCCGTTCCGCAGTTTCCTTAAGGAGCAGTAGAATATTTGGACTGTAAACCTCAGACATGGTGGCTTGAAGAAATCTGGCCCAGGAAACTACCATGGGGGCCCCGTAGGAATGGGTGCAGTTGTCCCAAGGCCATCACCAGTCCCCTGCAGGGTGGTGGGGAGACCAGGGGCCATGGGATGGAGAATTTAAGGTCCAATCTTGTTATTGCCACTAAGGAGTTGTATGGCCTTGGCCAAGTCATTGAACCTTTGGGGACTCTTGGTTTTCACATGATGACAGTGCTGGTGGTGGGGAGGCTGATGAGGTTAGTGGTGAGTTGAAGTCTGGGAAGTGTGCTTTCATGCCTGGTGGGGGATTGCAAGGTGTGAACTGGGAATCTAGCTGCGGGCCTGCGCGGTGTGAGATGGCAGAAGTGGTCATCCCCGGCAGCTCTGGGTCAGCCAGGACAGCTGGGGGCCGTGCGTCACCCACCCCCCTGCAGAAATGTGGCCACACCGCCGTAAGCAGGTGCTTCTGCTCCTCACCACCACCTGCCCCCTCGTGAAATTCATCTACTCACCGGATTCGGCATTTTCATGAGCGGTAGTGGTGATTACACTCAGGGGAGGGTGAAGGAACGCCTGGAAGATAGAAGAGTTTACATTTTCAAAACTTTCCAAAGGGTTTCTTCTAAACAGGAGATTAGCCTGAAGAGTCTGTATTTTGCTACAAAAGGAATACCGAGTAAACATTGAGGGTGGGTCATTCATCATATCAAGAGAATCTCAGACTTTTTTTTTTTTTTACATTTATTTATTTTTGAGAGACAGAGTGTGAATGGGGGAAGGGCAGA
The DNA here is from genome assembly GCF_006229205.1 of Suricata suricatta. Lineage (NCBI taxonomy): Eukaryota > Metazoa > Chordata > Mammalia > Carnivora > Herpestidae > Suricata > Suricata suricatta. Next base: position 177,568,818 of record NC_043701.1, on the reverse strand, counting down.
GAGAGAAGGAGACCCAGAATCTGAAGCAGCAGGCTCCAAGCTTGTCGGCACAGAGCCTGACCTGGGGCTCGAACCCACAAACCGGGAGATCATGACCTGAGCCGAAGTCGAACGCTCAACCAACTGAGCCACCCAGGCACCCCTCAGAATCTCAGACTTTTTAAAGCCCATCAGGGACTAACAAACTTCCCCTGTTGTGCTGGAATGTGGCTCCGATAAGGCCAAACGGGAGAGAACCCACAGCTCTTTGCCCTTAACTAGCGGATAGAAACCGAAGGAGGCTGGTAAGCAGCTGGTCACAGAATTTGCTACTTGGGATGGCCCCTCGGCTTCCAGGCCCTCCCCCTCCCAGCCAGAAGCCCCCCGGGCCCCTCGTACCAAGTCTGGCGTGCGGGTCAATAGGGACCTCCTCTTTCTCTAATGGGGATGGAAATCACCAGCCATACTCACTGCTCTGACGCCGCCACACGCCTGTTTACAGAACAAGCTTGTGGAACGGAGACCCTCTCTTTGCACTGGTCTCTGGATAACAGACTTGCAGCGGGCGGTTCACCTGGTGACTCTGAAGCCCGAGAGCGCTCATGACATCTGGAGTTCACCCTTTTCTTCTCAGCAGCCAAGGTGCTTTGGCAGGGAGAGCCTGCCCTTGGGTTCCGGGTTGTGGGTGCCGTGGCAACATCAGGGAAGGTTCTGAGCACTTCCTGTTCCAGGCCTGGTTCAGCTCTGCTGGGGGCGATGGGGGAGGTGCTCACCGAGGGGCTGCGGGGAGGGTGGCAACTCACAGGCCACGGTCCTTGGGGGACCAGAGCCATCCCTGTTTCCGCGTTTCCTACAGCAGCTGGGATAATCTGGGGGATCCTCTAAACGGGCCCCAGTGAGAATTGCCCCCAAGTCTTCAAGCCTCACCTGTCAAAGGAGAAGATTGCGCTGGAAGCTTCTCAGATTCCTCCCAGATTTGGCATTCTGGGGTGCTCTGTTTTCTAGCTCAGGGGTCCAGGAATATTTTTGCAAAAATATTTAAATAGGGGCGCCTGGGTGGCTCAGTCAGTTAAGCCTCCGACTTCGGCTCAGGTCAGATCTCACGTTCGTGGGTTCAAGCCCCGCATCAGGCTCTGGACTGACCGTTAGCTCAGAGCCTGGAGCCTGCTTCCGGTTCTCTGTCTCCTTCTCTCTCTGCCCCTCCCCCTCTCATGCTCTGTCTCTCTCTGTATCAAAAATAAATAAAACATTAAAAAAAAATTAAAAAATATATTTAAATAAAAATTGGAGAGTTTGGGGATCCCTGGGTGGGTTCAGTCAGTTGAACGTCTGACTCCTGGTTTCGGCTCAGGTCATGGTCTTGCAGTGTGTGGGTTCAAGCCCAAGGTCAGACTCCATGCTGACAGTATGGAGCCTGCTTGGGGTTCTCCCTCCCTCTGCCCCTCCCATGCCAGCACATGCACACGCTCTCTCTCTCAAAGTAGATTTAAAACATTGGAGAGTTTTCCATTGTCAAAATTATGCCTGATGATATATTGATAGATGCTTTTTTTTACAATGTCTTATTTGTTTGTGAGAGAGGAAGAAGGAGGGACAGAGAGAGCGGTCAAAGGATCCGAAGTGGGTTCCATGCTGACAGCAGGGAGCCCAGTACAGGGCTTGAACTCCTCTTCATGAATCGTGTGATCATGACCTGAGCTGAAGTTGGACACCCAACTGACTGAGCCACCCAGGTGCCCCTCTTGATAGGAGATACTTATTATTTTATTTAAAAAATAATTTTTAATGTTTATTTTTGAGACAGAGAGAGACAGAGCATGAGCAGGGGAGGGACAGGGAGAGAGGGAGACACAGAATCTGAAACAGGCTCTGAGCTGTCAGCACAGAGCCCAGTCCTGGGCTTGAACCCACAAACCATGAGATCATGACATGAGCCGAAGTCAGACGCTTAACTGACTGAGCCGCCCAGGGGCCCCTGTGTGATACTTAATTAGCTCTCTCGGGAACTAAGAACTGCCTAAAACCCAGGGACAAGGTCAAGAGCATTCATTCCAGGGGCCGTGGCAGAATCTTGCAGCGCACTCTGACCTCATCTGTAAAGCCCAGGCCCGAAGCTGGGAGGTGGAGCCATGGGGTGGCATCCATCATGCCTGGGAACGTCAGTCCCTCAAAGCCCTGGACCTCCACCCCAGGGGTCACAGAAATCCTGGGAACAGTAGGACCTCGAAGGCGGTGCAGCTCTTAAGAGCCGAGACAGGATTCCTCCAGGGTCCTCCTGAGTCACGGAAACTATAAAGTGAAACAGAAAAGTAACTGATATGCCTACTTGTCACAGAGTTCTAGAACTACATAAAACTCTCCGTCACTAGGAGGCCCGTCTAAAGGTCCCTCCCTCTCACCCTCAGATCTGCGAGTCGACCTCCCCGGACACCCACATTCTGCTCCGAGGAGTGGGTGGTGTCTGTCGGCTTCTACAGGCGTGGTGTTCTCTGGTTGCTAGCCCATCCTGTATCCCCACAGGACCCAGCAGCCAAACTCAGCCCTTAGCAAGGGCTCAGAAGACGTCTCCTGACTTGGTAAATGGATGTACCAGTCCCGACCCACGGCCCTGCCTTTGCACGTGGATGAGCACTGTGTATGCGTGTGCGTGTGTACACATGTGTTTATGAATGCATGTGTGTGCACGTGTACACAAGTGTTCATGAATGCATTATGTGCATGTGCGTGTACACACATGTTCAAGAATGCACTGTGTGCGCGTGCGCGTGTGCACACGTGTTCATGAATGCATGTGTGTGCGCGCACGTGTACACACGTGTTCATGAATGCACGTGTGTGTCTGTGTGTGTGGGGGTCACCATCTCATCTCAGCAGATACCTGGGCGTGAATGGACAGATAACTTTTTTGCAGCTTCCTTCCCTCCACCCCAAACTTTTCTCAGCTCTCTGTCCCTGGAGTGTAGGTCCCGTGTAAGGTTTCAATTAAAGAGTTTGAAATACCTTGTCCTGGACCATCTGGTCCATCGTGGGCAAGCCCCAGAACATCCTCCGGGCACAACGGCTGGGGCACAGCTGGGAGCTGGCCCTTGGGCGCCCTCTAGTGGCCATTATAGGGCAGTGTCCCAGGGTGCCATACTTCCCAGTGCCCCCAGGCAGGGTGCTGGCTTTGGTTGTGTCTATCACTCCCTACAGGGTCTGACCTCAGGAAACCAGGGCCTTCCGCTCATCCCCAAAGCCTTCTGCACATCCAACCCCATAGAGCTCTGGCAAGCTGAGCTATTAGCCAAAGTCAAAGACGACCTAATACAAATAAATGGAAATGGCTCCCAGCAAGTTTCTCTGATGGGTTCTTCCTGGTGGACCCAGTGGGCTGGGGTATGCGCCCCATGGGCCCGGCCAAGCCAGACATCCCAAGAGCAAAGGCTTTTGGTGGCTCAGACATCAAACCCCAAAGAGCACAGCTCTCGGCTAGAACCACCTTGTGCCCAAACCTCCCATGCCCGTTACTGGGGGATTCGGTGGGAGAGCCATCTTCTCGAACACCCCAGGGACCAGTTTCTCTCTAACTTCCCAGGGAGCCCATTTCAGCCCACTCCATCCAGTCACCCATGGTGGGGGGAGGTGGTGTACCCAGGAACAAACATCCAATTCCGACCCTGGTTCTGGCACTAGCTGTGGGTGACCCTGGACATGACCTTAACCTCCCTAAGTGGAAAGTGCACCCAGAGGCCTGGGGTCCAGGCAGTTTGGAGTGTCTTGGCCTCAGAGCCTGAAGGCTGGCTCTAAGGAACCTCATTCTAGAAGATTCAGGACCCAGTACACTGTGTGTGTGCAGTGGGAGGCTCCTGTGAGTGCCCAGATCCGGTTGCCTGGCTAACCGGCGTCAGGGGACTGTCTGTGCACCAGGGTCCAGGCTGTGGGGGTGGGGTCTGGCCTGTGAACCAGGCCTCTGGCTGAGGTAGTGCAGGAGCCAGAAGACAGGCAGGGGCCTTCTTCCACCAAGAAGCAGAGGGTGGGCTCTGGCCTTGAACGGAGTCCTGTATGGCCAGGGTGGGGTGGTCTCAGTGATTAGTGAGGAGCCCTGGATGGGCAGGACCCGGGCCACTGATTTGCTGTGGGACCTCGGGGAAGCCTTCTTCTCTTTGGCTCTGGGCTCCAGATTTTTTTTTAAATTAATTAATTTATTTTTATTTTCTTGTTTATTTTTGAGAGAGAGACAGAGAGAGAGAGAGAGAGACATAACATGAGTTGAGGAGGAGCAGAGAGAGAGAGGGAGACAAAGAATCTGAAGCAGGCTCCAGGCTCTGAGTTGTCAGCACAGAGCCCAGTGCGGGGCTCGAACTCATGTACTGTGAGATTATGACCAGAGCCGAAGTTGGCACTCAACCGACTGAGCCCCCCCGGCACCCCAAGCTCAGACAAAACAGCCCCTCAGCTCCCTCCCGGCCCATCCTATTATTCCCAGACTTCCAGGAGGGTGGGGGTGAGGACAAACGGGGCTGGCCTAGGGCGTGCCCCATTCACAATTTAAATAGAAAACAGAGTTTGAGCATCACGTTTGTGCTTGGGGTTGGGGCTAAAAGGGGAGCAAAGTACAGGATGAGAGTTTTCACATCCTCACACCACCTGGAATGTTCTTATTTAGGAATCTTCTCTACATTTACTTGCTCAATGAAAGAACATCTTGGTATGCCGGTTTATTTCTAACACATGTTAAATTAACTCCATAACTATTTCACAGCGTTGTCTGGGAGCCGCCCCCTGGAACCATCTTTTGTGAGCAGACGCTTTGCTCTGGGAGGTTGACCTCTGCCCTTATGAGATGCAGCCTGGTGGATGGGTCAAGGGTCAAGCTCGGTGAGCTTCATGGGAGGGGCCACCAACCACGTGAAACATGTCTTTATATTCTGATCACCCCAGGGCCAGAAACTAAACAACTACGGAGAGAGCCCCAGTGGCCCAGAGCCTCCTAAAATGATCCAAATGAGCCGATCCTAAGCCTATTTACCCCCCTCACCTGTTCTTTCCCTCGGGAAGCACAGCAAATGATCTTGTCCACACCTTCTTGCTCCCGTGCCTCCTGACCAACCGGACGCCTCGCTCTGTGGTCTGACATGGCACGGTGTGCTCTCTCCTATTGGGAACTATGGGTAAGAAACTATGTCTTCAGTGCCACTTGTCTTCTGATCCGATGGCCTCACGATGCCTGAGTTAATTATAAAACCTATCTTGACAACACTGACCCAGGCCTGAGAGCTCAGGAGGGTTCCTTGGAGGACGTGACATCAATGATGAACCTTCAAGGGGTGCCGGGGTGGCTCAGTTGGTTAAGCGTCCAACTTTGGCTCAGGTCATGATCTCGTGGTCTGTGAGTTCAAGCCCCGTGTCAGGTTGTGTGCTGACAGCTTGGAGCCTGGAGCTTGCTTTGAATTCTGTTTCTCTCTCTCTCTCTGACCCTCCCCTGCTCATGCTGTCTCTCTCAAAAATAAACAAACTTTAAAAAATAATAATGAGCCTTAAGGGAGTGGGCATTGGCCAGGAGACCTGCTGAAAGGGCAGGGGTGAGTGTCCCTGGCAGAGGGGTCAGGAGCTGAGGAAGGAATGACACACGGGCTGGTTGCACTGTGGGGGGGGAAGGGGGGCAAAAGCGGCTTTGTCTAGTCCCACCCCTTTCATCTCCAAGGGTCTCGGCCAGCTCTGAATAAACCCAAGAGACAGATTTGTGAATTGTCTATATTCCGCCCTTGCTGCTCCAGCCGAGGGAACTCAGAAGCCTGGGCAGGTGCCATCCGGCTGTGGAGATGTCACAGGTCCACTGGCTGCAGAGGGGACCATGTGAAGACCAGGCAGAGCAGAGCCAGCCTAGCGCTGCACGCCGGGGGGTGGGGGGCACAGCCATTCCCATCACCGAACAAGGAGCAGGGTTTTCATAGTCCATGAAAGCAGTAGTAGAGCCAGCCCGGACTCAAGGCAGGGCCACCAGATGGTCTGATTACAGAATGGATGTGAGCATCACTACCAGACGGAGGGCACAGCCCCTTCCTGGTGCCTTCTCTCCACACTACCTTTTTTTTTTTTAAATAAAATTGTTCTTAATGTTCATTCACGTGTGTGTGTGTGTGTGAGATAGAGAGAGAGAGAGAGAGAGAGAGAGAGAGAGAGAGAGAGAGAGAAGGGAAAATGAGTGGGTGGAGGGGCAGAGAGAGAGGGAGACACAGAATGTGAAGCAGGCTCCAGGCTCTGAGCTGTCAGCAGAAGAGCCTGACGTGGGGCTCGAACCCACACACTGCAAGATCATGACCTGAGCCGAAGTTGGACACTTAACCGACTGAGCCCCCAGGTGCCCCTCTCCATGCTACTTTCTGACGGACGTCTCAGAAAGGAAGCTGTCAGCCAGAGGAATGCCAAGGAACGTGCAGTCCTTGGAGAGCTGGACCGGATCCTGGCTGAACCACTCCGTCAAATCCCCGGGGTTTCTAACCCCTCTGAGCCTCTGTTTCCTCCTTGTAAAATGGAAATAAAAATAGCTCCCATTCAGCAGATTGTTCCAGGGTGGGGAGTGCAAACCCCGAGGGAGGCCTCTGGGCCTCAGATGTTTCCTCCCGCCAGCCCTTCCCTGCCTGTGTGCACCCCCCCACCCTGCCTTCGTCCGAACACCCACTCCGCCCAGTTCAGTGTTTCAAGTGGAACATCCTGGAAAGCAAGAGGCTTTGCTAAGACCCCTGGGCATCCTACCAACGCCGACAAGTAAGGGAGAGAAGCCGTTAGAGAGCCTGAGCCCGCCTCGGGTCTGTCATGTTTCACCTGGCGCCCGCCATCGCTGATCACCACTCTTCTCCCTCGAATGGGGGGCAGGGTGCTCTGGGCCCCTCAGATCTCACACCTGAGGGGCTGAGCCCCAACTTGAAAAGAACCTCCTCCCCCTGCGAAGGCACCCCCATCCCAGTCATCAGTGACCACCTGCCTCTTTTCTAGTTCCCTGCCCCCCCAACTTTGTGTCATGGGTAATCTCGGTACCCCAGTCACATCACCTTTAACCTGAGAGCCCTAAGGAAACGCGGGCCCAGAAACAAAAAGAAAATGATGTTCAAAGCTCAGGATTCCAACTGACGTGGCACACAGAAGTTCGACGAGGTGCCGGGCATCTCGAAGGCCATCGTGCTGGCGGAGCTCTGGGCGGCCGGTCAGGTGCTGGCTTCTCGTGGTTTCCCTGCCCGCTCAGCACAGCAAAATAACTTAAGTAGTCTTAGCAGCCGGCACATGGGCAAACCTTTGCAAGCACGTGTGCATTATATAAAGTGGGCACGGGACCGAAAGCAGCTGATCTCAACCCACAGGGGTGCCCGAGGCCAGCACTCTGGACGGTGGCCCCGCGGGCAGGTCGGTGAGGTGACCTAGCATGCAGGTGAGCCTGAGGCCAAGGTAGGGCCAGGGCTTCCCACACTGGGCCACACCGGGCCAGGCTGACAGGCAGGCAGAGTAGCCTAGTGGTAGATGTGTGCCTCAAAGGGTATATACTGAATACTGTGTGTATCATGTGGGGTATATTTAAAAAAATTTTTTTTAAGGTTTATTTATTTTCAAGAGAGAGAGAGAGACAGACAGAGTGCAGGTGGGGGGTGGGTGGTCAGAGAGAGGGAGACACAGAATCCAAAGCAGGCTCCAGGCTCCGAGCCATCAGCACAGAGCCCAACGCGGGGCTCAAACTCATGAACCACAAGATCATGACCGGAGCCGAAGTCAGACGCTCAATTGACTGAGCCATCCACGCGCCTCACAGCGGGTATGTTTTACTACAACCTCAGTGAAAGCCTATTTGGCAATGGGTTTCCCAAACTTTAAAAATATGTATGACCTCCAAGAGGGAGAAAAACAGCTTGTGCTATCTGGGAGCTTGCCAGGCCCTCTTGCCGGCACCTTGCTGTTCTCCTATTGAACACAAACCACTTTGCAGAAAATCAGCGTCACACTCGCCACCCTGCGCCGGGTCAAGAGAACACACGACCCACCCAGAATCAGTCTGAACAGACAGAACGTGAACATTCTTCAAACCACAAAAAAGACATCCTTCCATCCTGGCTCATACGTAGGAGCAACTCTTGCTTCCTTACCAATTACAGCTTTGCCTTAGTCTGGCTAAGATTTGAGATCCCCAACCGGAGAACGGTCTCTGCCCTGCGAGCATCCAATACGGAGCAAAGCCGGGCTTCCTGAGGTCTTCCCCGGAAGCAACGGACCCAAGTCCAAATTCTATACCACCTGCCTCCGGAGACTCCTTACTACGGTGCCCTACGGCTCCCCCTGGTGGCTGTCCTCCCTCCCTGCAATGAGCCGTAAAGCCAGCCTGGACTTTGGCGGCAGCAGAGACAACGCTGACCCAGGTTATCTACTTTAAAAATTCAGCCAAAGGAGGTGCCTGGGTGGCTCAGTCAGTTAGGCATCTGATGTTGACTTGGCTCATGTCCTCATGGTCCATGAGTTCAAGCCCCACATCAGGCTCTGTGCTGATAGCTGGAGTCTAGAGCCTGCCTTGGATTCTGCTTCCTTTCTCTCTGACCCTCCCCCCACTCATGTCTGTCTGCCTCTTTCTCTCTCAAAAATAAACAAACAGGCACTTGTGGGGAAGAGCACTGGGTGCTGTATGGAAACTAATTTGACAATAAACTACTTAAAAAATAAATAAACATTAAAATAATTTTTAAAAATTCAACCTAAGGAAAACTGTTCACAAATGTATGTGCATAAGGAAACTCAACACAATGTGCGTGCACAACGACAGCAAAACAAGTCAGGATGGAAATGTCCATCAGTGGGCGGCCGGTTACATACACTTTGTATCATGGAAGACACACAGTCATTCAAAATGACAAAAAGCCGTATTTATTGATATAAAAGTTTGCATAACATGATGGTTACATTATAGTATTTATTACACGACAAAGGTTTACAAAATGGTTCGCAGGGGGGCTGAAGTCCAAATAATCCCGCTTTTATAAATTAATAAATATTTCATACACTGAGAAAAAAAGCATAGAAAAATAAATACAAAAACATTAACCGTTATCGTTTCTTGGTTTAGGGATTGTGTTTTTTTTTTCTTACCTGCATTTCTAGACTTTTTTAGTAATGGAAATGTTTTGCTTCAGTAATAAGAAAAATAGAAACTTTCAAGAGCAAGGGGCTGGGCTGTTCGGAGAACACAGCCGAGATCAGAAGCTGGGGTGGGGGTGGAGGAGGGGTTTGGTCTGAACAGGTGAGCAGGGGGTTCGGGGGGCCCGGCTGAGCCATGAGGAGGGGGGCCAGGGGCCGGGCGCCCGCAGAGGTGGCCGGGCAGTGGGGGGAGGCGGATCGCCGCCCTGTCGTGGGGTCCCTCCCCGTTGGGTGGGGTTGGCAGTGGGTTAGAGCTCTCTTCCAGAGAGGCGGGCTGGGTCTCTTCCCTGGTGCTGCCTGGGTGCCTGACCTGTGTGGTGTCGTGTGGTCCTATGTGAGGGGAACAGCCTGCGGCCACTGTGCTTGAGCAGGATGAGGGGCACGTGAGCTGAGGGCCACCAGGGGCAACTCACTCTGCACACCGCACGTCCCACAGGCACACTCGGGCCCCCACAAATGGCCTCCACGGCCCAACACCACAGCCGTGAGTGTGAACTTATTTGGAAACAGGGTCTTTGTAGATGTAACTGGGAATCTTGAGAGATCATTCTGGATTTGGGGTGTGCCCGAAATCCATCGAGTGGTGCCCTTGTAAGAGAGAGAAGAGAGGGTTGAGACACAGGAGAAAGGCCTGTGAAGACAGAGGCTGCGACTAAAGGGACACAGTCACTGGCCAAGGGACACCAGGGACTGCTGGCCACTATCCAGATGCTTCCAGAGACAAGGGACAGACTCTGCCGTGGAGCCCCGAGGGAAAAAAAAGTCCCACTGACACTCAGATTTGGGACTTCTGGCTTCCAGAACGGTGAGAGAATACATTTCTATTGTTTTAAGCTGCTAAATATGTGACATAACGGCAATTTTAGGAAACTACGATACCTCCCCACCCTCTCACTGCACACCCCTCAAGCTGGGGTCCCCGAGAAAGCCAGGAACAGCAAAGGACTCTAACAGCAGGCACATCCTAGCTCATCTCCAAGGTGGCCTCACTACTTGTCTCCTGCGGGTAATGGCTCACGGGGGGCTGGTCCTTTAGAGGGAGCTGGGTGACTTCTCGGGGTCGATGGCCACACACTAGGAGAATGCATAGGAAGAGAGGCAGCCTGCTACTTTCCTTGAGCCGGTAAAGGAAAACAGATTTTCCCGCCCAAACTCAGAGACCGTGTGTAATAACAAAATCTAAGCTAATTCAATACAAGCACATACGCATTTAAAAAACAGCAAGTCGGTACTTCCCCTTAGCCTCCATCCTACAAACAGCCACGATAATGAAGGAAACGTTCTTTAAATCTACGGACAAAGAAGTGAGCCAGACAGACGGAGGAAGGGCCAGATCTGATATGATTTTAACAAAGGCGAGAAAAGACTCAACCCTTCCCAGAAAAGAAATCATAGCCACGCTTATTGCCAAGATCCAAAGAAAAAAATTTATTTACAATAGAGAATTTTATTTGAAACATGCATTTTTTTTAAACAAATCAGCAAATGCAGATCAAGTTTACACTCCTTAAGGCAAGAGTCCCTGCGCAAGCTGTACAAGTTCATATTAAATCCAAAAGCCGCTCACCCTGGGAACTCATGTACAAAGGGCAAGCCAAGGTCAGTGATTTGTCTTTTATTAGAGAATCAGACAATCTCCCTGATACAGGAACTCTGAGGTCAACTTGCTATGAATTTATACTAAGAAAATGCAAACCAATAGCAAGAAATTCTGATAGTCTCCTTAGAACTGCATACAATCAAACCAACGTTATTATTTAGAAGGAAATCGAGTAGTGCATACGAAAAAGTGAAAACAGAACCAGTCCATGTTACTGGAGGACAGCAGTGTGCCGACGGCCATATTGCACGCAACGGTCAAGTCCGAACATTTGGTTCAAAGTTAACTTTTCCCCATTTTGGCAATCAGTTCGTCACAAATCTTGGTGAGTTCTTCTATCTCTTTATTCTGAAAGTGAAGACAAAAAAAAAAAAAAGGAAGAAAGAAAAAAGAAAAGGTTGCTGAAATCTGGCTGTTTGAAATCAAGCCCATCAGAATGGTCTGTGGGCTTTCTTGGGCCCCCCACAATTCTCTAAAGCAGTAAGAGAAACGAATCTGAGGACACATCCGAGTTCTAGCTGTGACCTTGAGCAACTTACACAACCTTTCGGAGCCTCGGTGTCCCTTTCTCTAGGCTGTGGATGACAACATTGGTCTGAGAAAGGGATGAGGTCGGAATGGACAGCTCCCTAGCAGTGACCGGCAGGCTGCAGAGGGCTTAACTAGGTGACGGTTCTCTTTCTTTCTTGCCCTGAAGGATTGTGGACACGAAAGGATGGTCCGGGGTGAGTTCTCTGGTGGCTTGAGAAATGGCATCAGAAAGGGCTAAGCAGGGGCACCTGGGTGGCTCAGTCAGTGAAGCATCCGACTTTGGCTCAGGTCATGATCTCACAGTTTGTGGGTTCAAGCCCCACATCGGGCTCTGTGCTGACAGCTAGCTCAGAGCCTGGAGCCTGCTTCAGATGCTGTGTCTCCCTCTCTCTCTGACCCTCCCCTGCTCACACTGTCTCTCTCTCTCTCTCTCAAAAATAAATAAAACATTAAAAAAAGGGCTAAGCAATTCTACTTGAATGGGGTCACTAGCGTTCAGAGGACACGAAACGAGGCGGTGCCGTGGATATGAGGCGTTGGGGAGAGAGGCAGGGGCAGATGCGAGATGGCCTCAGACGGTCCTCCTCGCACGCACGCTGGCCCGTGTGCCGAAGTCGGGGACGCCAGCCAGGGGCTCATCAGCACTGTCCCTGCTCTAAGAATGGGGATCCAG
>NC_043701.1:177548081-177556785 GCF_006229205.1 Suricata suricatta | reverse complement strand
TCAAGAGTCACCCAATATACCACACATAGATTATTTATTCAAAGAATAAAAATAGATACTCGCGTGGGGTGCCTGGGTGGCTTAGTCGGTTAAGCGTCTGACTTCACCTCAGGTAATGATCTTGTGGTTTGTGGGTTCGAGCCCCGTGCAGGGCTCTGTGCTGACAGCTCGGAGCCTGGAGCCTGCAACCTGCTTCAGACTCTGTGTCTCCCTCTCTCTCTGACCCTCCCCTGCTCATGCTCTCTCTTTCAAAAATAAATAAACATTAAAAAATTTAAAAACCCTAAAAATAAACACCTACTCATCACTAACTATTCAGAAATACAGAATGTATAAATGCTGGTGCTGACTCTGTGCTTACTGCTGGGAACAAGATCAGAGCCTAGAAAATCGAGGCGGTTGAACAGATTTGGCATTTTTGGCACCATCTAGACTTTTTCTTTCTTCTTCAAGAAAACGCAATTCTGTATGGTGGCCATTTGTCATCTTCATCCCAAAAGGAAAAGGTAAAGAACAGAAATGATCTGGGAGTGTGAGGTTTCTGGTTGAACTCTGGCCAGCCAGGACAGACTATGGACCCAGCACCCCGTGGGGGCCAAGCTGCCATGACACGTGGGTCTCCGGGAAATTCACGTGACCACTAGAGCGGTGTCATTCTCCGGGGTAGAGGGACTCTTCCAGATCTTCGGGTTTGGACCTCTGACATTGGAAACCTACAACCTGAGGTGAAGTGTGAGGCTTGCTCAGGGTCATAATGGATGGCAGGGGGGAGGTATGGTGATGGGGGGAGGACCTCGGTCTTCTGAGTCCCAGGGCTCCTCCCTTCACATCATTTAGCTGATGTGAGAGGTGGTATGTGCCCACTACTTGGCCCAGACCCCTCTTGGGAACACAGCTAGCCCCAGTGGCTAGACATGAACACAGGAGGGGGCCAATCAGAAGCCTCTGGATGCTTCTGGATTAACAGACACCATTTGGGAGGCATGTTGGACTTCTGGTGCCGTCTGCCCACAAAGGACGTCCCCATGCCAACCGTGACTACCTGTTAAGGCCCAGATGCATGAGAAGTGATGTGACCCTGGGCCACAGGGGACTTGAAAGCTCATGGACCAACCATAAGGCGTTTGGTCTGGAAACACACTCAGGGAGGAGGACCTCCTGGCCCACACGTACCCAGATTCAGAGTCCTACGGCCCTGCTGGGAGGAAGGGGTTTCTCACTCGGACACCCGGGGAGAGGGTGTGTACAGTGGACTGAGGGCTAGACTGGAAATCAGAACAGGCTAAGGGACCTCAGGAGGCTTCCGCCATCCGCAGAAACGGGAGGACATCTGGGGGCCCTTTTGACCCCAACGTGGTCCATTTTCTGCATCAGCCCCTGGTCTCTGGGGGGGGTCACCTGATCCCCTCGCCAGTAAGCGTCTGGGATGCGGGGTCAAGTCCTGTGCCTGGCACACCGCAGATTTTTAGTAGGTGTGTGATGAATGAATGAACACCAGAAAGGAGTGAAAACCAGCAATGAACATCCAAGTGGGCAGCAATTTCGGGAAGAGCAGAAAGGACAGGGAAGGGCTGGCCTTACACTGGCTCCTTGGGAAGGAGAGCAAGCGTGTGCGCATGAGGCGGACACCTGTCCCGGGGCCGCGGAGGCTGCAGGAAAGCCCGGCCCCGCGGACCGTCGGCTGTTACCTTCTGCTCTAGCGTCCTCTCCAGAGCGTCCACGCGGAGCTGCTCCTTCCGCAGACTGGCCTGGTAGGCGGCCTGCTCCTGCTGGGCCTTTCCTCGGACCTGCGCGATCTCAGCATTGGCCCTGCGGACACAGGGTGGGGGGAGAGGGGCTCAGAAAGGATCACCCTTTCCCTAGACCCTTCCCACCATCCCCTCCCAGCTCCAGGGGGCGAACCGTCCGGTTCCAGTGCCCACTCCCGGGGGCCGTGGTTTAGGAACCCAGGAGCAACCCCCCACCCTGGCCCCCAACCCCCATTCCCATGAGGCCAAAGTGTTTTGAGTGGGTGCCGTGGAAATTACAAGATGCATCCTTCACACGGGAAAAACACAGACGGGTTATCTGCTCTTCCTGAGCCAAGGTTGCTGGAGCCCCCAGCCCGCCTGGGCAGGGGTGCCGAGAGGCCTTGGGAGTGACAGGTTTGGTGGGCCCAGGGAAAGGAACACCAGGATGACCGACAGACCATCCCGTGAACAATACCAAGATGGCCGACGGATCACCATTTTGGAACTTTCTGTCTTCCCGGAAAACACGTCATCTGCTCTAGCCTCATCTCTTCACCTTGTAAGGAGGTCTTCCGCCCGACACACACCCGGAACTACTGCCCTATTACTGCCGCCCCCCCCCGCCCAAGACTTCCCAGGCTCGATCCCTCCAAGCCGGGGAACCTCCACCAGAGCTCTTTAATACGGGGTGCTCAGGTCTCTCTTCCAGGTCTCTCTGTTTTGGACTTTCTCACTCCCCCGATTTAACCTTACAGGGAGCAGGCCCCGGGCCGCCTCACCTGTCCAGCTTCTCCTCCGCATGCACCTTCAGGGCCTGGTACCTCTGCTCCTCTTTCTTCACTCGGGACAGATACTCCTGTGCGCATTTCTTCAGCACCTCTTCATTCTGACAGGACAGAGGACAGAGGTCGCACCCACGGAAGAAATGCCCTGGGTGCTGGGAACCCCAAGCGCTCCCTGGTGCAGGTGAAGCCCGGACGGTCACGGCCGGCTCCCTGTAATCTCTCCCGACCTGTTCCACCTTCTCCCACACCCACACACCTTGCGGAAGCCTTCAAGGACCTCCTTCATCTTCTCGTATCTCCTGAAGAGATCGGCCAGAGATTTCTCCACGGAGTTCAGGTCGGCCAGCGCCTGCTCCTTCTCCAGGACCAGCTGCTGGACGGTCTGGTGGGAGACTGACTTCTCCCTCTGCTCATCCTCTGACAAGAGACACCAAGAACAGGCGGTGGGACCGGCGGCTCCCAACCCGGTCTCAGGGTCACCGTGGCCTCGATCACAGCTCAGTCGAAGCACGCGGCAGCCCAGACGTGGACGGACCCGCTCCCTGAGCCCAGCCAGACTCTGTCTCTAATGGAATGAGATGCACAGTCTTGGCACCGCAGGCCTGGGCCTCTGCAATGTCGGGGTGGAAGCCACCGCCCCTCTTTAGCCTGACTACCACAGACCCCTAAACATCGACATTCGAGGCCCCAGTGATTCTGTGTGGTTGATGATGGCAAACAGATCCACAAGGTGGGGGATAAAATCACCCCCGAATTTTGTGTTGAGTCAGATAAAAAGGAACAGAAGTCTGGGCTCTGAGAACAGGCCTTCCTACATATTATCGACAGAAAGACATGGTTACTGAAAAAGAAAAAGGTTTCTTCATCCTTAAAACATCCCAGGAACCAAAGCCCACAAACCGCCAGCCCTGAAATTCTGCTTCGCACAGAAACGGACATTTCCTTCGATGCAGCAAATGTCTGAACTCCGGCAGACGGGAGCGCTTTCTGTCAAGGTGAGTTTCCCAGTGATGTCCAGAAGAGGACTTCTGGTCCAGGTCAGAGCGGCCGAGCCTCGTAGAAGCCGCTGCACTGTCCTCCGACCCCACCGCCGCTCCACCCCGAACACCTTGCAGACCATCTCACATTTATGGGAACGGCTGTTTCTGGCCACTTGACATAAAAGCCCCCTGCCCACAGGGCATGATCTTGCGTGTGGCGACACGTCCCGGGTCTGGGGAGGCAAGGAACCCTTCGCTCCCATCTGTCTGGACCTTGGGTGACGGCAGACAGTTGGGGGAAGAGAAGCCCCCTCTCCCGGCTCCTAGGGGAAGGAGCTGCCCAGGCCCTCCTTCTGTCAGCCCCGGGGCCCCTGCTGCCCAGGACTGCCTCCAGGGCAGATCGCCCTGGCCATGAGGACACAAGACAGAACCTGTGCCCACCGGGGGGCTCCACACGTCAGGTGCCATGCTGACTGCTCGATTCACTTAATGCTCCTAAGCCAGCACCCACACGCCAAACTCAGCTTCCTTAAGTCCAAACCGGGTCACTCCGCTCCAGCTCAGAGCCCCACAGGGGCCTCCCCGGGCACTGGGAGCAAAATCCAAACTCCATACCCACCTGCAGCTACAGTGGCTGGCACCCCCCAGGCGGTCCTGTCCCAGAGCTATGGCCCCAGACCTCTGATCACTCGAATCCCTGACACCAGGCCACCTCCCCAGTGGCGCTTTCCTGAGCACCTGTGGGAAACGCCTCCTCCCAGCTTTCCGGTCCATTCTCTTCCCAGCAGCGGTCAGGCGTGCATGCACACAGGGATATACCAGCGGTCTGGCTGCCTAGGCTGCACGCTGCCTGAGGGCAAGGTCTTGAGTCCTGTCTTGTCCACGTCTTTATCCCAGGGCCTAGGACAGTGCCTGACCCCCAGGGTGCCCAGACATATCCGTGGTGTGAATGAATGAGTAGAACCTGGCAATCCGGACCCCAGGCCATGCTCATAACCATCTCTCTCTGCGGGCCTGGAAGGAGGGGGATGCTGGGATTCAGGGGTGCACTTATAATGGGCCCCAGGTACTACAGAAGTGTTTGCACACCCGAAGCTAATGCTGCACTGTATTTAACTAACTGAAACTTAAGTAAAACCTTAAAAAAATAAGCAGAGGGGTGCTGCTTCGGGTTTTTTCCCTTAGGTTCCTGACCAATCGGCATGGTCCTGTCTCCTGAAGTCAGTCATATTCTGGCCGTGTGCTGTGGACAGAGCCCAGAACAGGGCGGGTGCGCACATCCTGGGTTTCAGCTTCAGCTGTGATATAAACTTACTCCGAAGTCCTGACTCTCAGGAGCTCAGGGCCTCGTTGTCCTAATCAACGTGCACCTGAATCAGCGGGGGCTTGTTTAAACACAGACGGCTGTGCCCCCTCCCCCGTGAGTTCTGATCTGGCAGGTGGAGCCAAGAAGCTGCATCTATGACAAGTTCCCTAATGGTGCTGAGGCAGCTGGTCCAGGGGCTGCGCTTGGAGACCCACAGGCCCGGAAAACGTCTGATGTGCCTCCAGCCCTGTCTCCAGAGACTCCCGCTGCCAGGGCAGAGAGGAAGGACCCAGGCGCCAGGCTCTGACTGCCCAGGTTCCGTCCTGGCTCTGACATTCACCAGCTCCACCAATCCGGGAGTCTCAGCCTCCTGAACTGAAAGAGGGGCTCATAGTACTTAACTCACGGCATTTGGGGGAAGATTAAATGAAAATGTATATAAAGCCTTTGACTCGTAGGAAGAGCCTAGGATCAGTGACCCATCGCTGATAGCATTGTGGGCACCCCCAAAGTGGCGTGATGTCACATCAGTCACTCATGAATGGGGGATTCTAATGTACAGCGAGAAAAAGAACCGCCGGCAATCTTGCTACACCCAGACCCCTCAAAGAAAAGATGCCTCGAAGTTCCACCAGTAACTGAATGTTTGTTTTTAAGTTTTAACTGCTTCCTTAGTCCTCAGCACACGATACAATGCACATTCCGGGCTGATCTGAGGCCACGTATGCATTTCTCTTGGCTTGTAAAAAGCCATTTATCAAACAGAATTGATTTGATTTCCTGGATCTGAGACTTGGCTTGCCTCGGGTTTCCTGCCCTCCCCATAAATGCTTGTAAAAATAGAAATTTCCCGGTTCCCAGGAGGGTGAGGAGGTGACAATGCCTCACAAAGCTGTTTGTAAATTACAAACGCAGTCAGTTCTTCATGTCAGGAAATCAGCCCCAAACTCAAAAGGCTCTAGACTGGACAACAGAACAATGCCCCTGGAGAGTTTTCTGGGTTTTTTTTTTTTTCACCAGGCGAAACACTGTTAAACCCTGTTTTTTGGGTAGGGGGCAGGGGAATGCAGCAAACACACAGTAGCAAAAGTAACAAAAACAGAAACAAGCAAACAAGCACGGGTTGCAATGGGCAGGTGTCAAATTAGGTGAAGGAGCGTTTACTTACCAGGCTTGCCTGTTTGTTTTGCAAGCAAAGGGCAAGAAGCAACAGAAAAATGGAAGCAAAACAGATAATCAGGGCAGTTGTTAGGAAAGCAGAAAAAAAAAAATCAATTGCAACAACCTGGAATGCAGAAAGCACAGAGGTCTCTTTTTGTTCTGAATCCCAAATACTCAGTATCTGAACTCGAGAGCATCGTCTTGCTAGTAACATGGACGACAACGGACGATGACAGCAGGACAGATGTCATGCTGGCGGGGAACATTTGCGAGGGTGACACGGAAGCCGGAGAGCCGCGCTGCAGCCCGGAGGGGCTAGCGTAGCTGGGGTGAAGTTTCGGCCCCGAACTGCCAAGCTCTGGGGGCTCTGGTTCTCCCTCCCACCAGGGAAGCTGGCTCGGTGGGTGCCAAGGAGAAGAGATGGGAGGGCTCGCAGCCTGCCCAGAGAGAAGGCAGGTCCTATCCAGGTGATGGTGGGTCCTGGCTGTGCCTCGTCTACAAGGACACGAGGACCTGGAAATCCGTGGTGGCTCTCAATGCCCTGCAGCAGTGACTGACAGGTGACAGCCACAGACCCACCAGTTGATGAACAAGGCCTGGAAAGTGGCTGATGAAGAGGACACGGAAGGTGCCTGAGGCCAGGGGACCAGGACTGGACATGCGCTGTCACCACCCCCGCCCCCCACCCCGGGGTGACGGTGCTGCCGCAGCCGGAGACACCGGAGGGCGCTCAAACACCCCGAACAGGAAAATGCTCAGAGGGGTGAGATCACAGCTCTTGAAGAGAGGGACCCTCTGGCCAAACCTAGCAAGTGGCCTGGGGAAGAGGGGAGAGGGCTGGGCGTAGCCTTCACCCCTGCAGCCTGAGCTTCACCCTCTCAACTTGCCTAGAATTGAAATGTTCTTCCAACTACTCTCACCGGCAGATATGCTGCGAGGAAATCAGAGCTGAATGATCATTTTGTCCAGCAGGGACTGCCACTTATGCCAGGTAGAGAGATCCTTACCCTTCAGTTTTTAGGAGGGAAGGAATGTCTACTTGTATCAAACATAGCCAGCTGGGCACTTGCAAATGGCTCTGGGCAGCCTTCTCTGGGGGCAGAGGCTCGTGCCCTTTTACCCCCATCTCAACAGGGGCCCGAACGTCACCACCAAGAGCCAAAATTACAGTGTAGACCTCCGAGATGCAGATGGGTATTTCCAGATGAGCCACGGTAGGTCTGAGTGACGTTTTCACAGCCCAGGACTCTAGGAGGCCAAAAGGTTGTGCTCAGCATGCCAAATGCCGTATATTGGAAGACATAAATCCTTCCTGACCACTTTTATAGGCAGCTTGGGGTCCAAGAGTTTTAGCTTTTTTTTTTTATCTCATCCATATGTATTCATAAATTCTTATACCAATTTAATAAAGAGGTTTCATTTGATAGAAAGCATACGCCATGAGCTGATCCTTAGAAACACCCAAATAGACTTTCCCTGAGATCTGGGAGGAATGGCCTCTATTCTAATAAACCAAAATGAAAGCTCCTTTGAATAGACAATTGTCGGCTTCTTCACCGTTCCCAGGGCTGCTCTTATTTTTCTTGGGACAGGCCAGAGGTGGGGTGGGGTGACTCCAGATCCAAGCGTTTGAGAGAGAGAGGTGTCATCAGTGAACCCAGCGGCCAGCTTTGACACGGAAACCCGTGTGGGGTGACCTGGGGTTTTTACTTCACCCGTCCATAGCAGTAAAAGGCTTTTTAAAAACTGGGTATCATGGACCTAAGCAAATAAAATAAATAGATACACAAAAATCTCCACCACCCCGCCCCCCACCCCTGCCAAGTCATAACCTCATTCCCTCATTTTTGAATAGGGGTCATTAGCGTAAAAATGCACTTAGCACTTCAGCAAGAGCTTTTTTCATTACCCGTATTGTTTATTTAATTTTTAAAGGGCCAGGTGGTAGAGAACTTGTCTCTTTGGAGCTTAAAGCAGCGTCAGGACTGGCGCCAGGGATGCAGTACTAAGGTGGATTCTGAGTCAATGCCCATCTCAGTGAGATCAGGTAACACGCAGGGGGGTGTGGAGATGGGGGCAGGCGGCAGGACCGCCACGCATCCCACCGTCCTTGCCCTAGAATCCTGCGTAAAGGCTGAGTATTTTGTCCCTTGAGTCTAAGTTACAGTTGAGGGATTTGACTCTTCGTCTCTCTCATGAGCAAAGAAATACCCCAAACACCCTAGGAACCAACTCTAATGTCTTTCCCCGTGACGTGGCTCAATGGTGGCCGTTGACGTAACTGCCACGGCTTCTCACAGGCCTGAATGATGCCAAGGAACATTCTAGCAGGTGTTTCCAGGAGGCCCCCAGGCTCACATTCTGGGATGCTCTGGGCCCTCGGTGAAGAGCGCTCACTGCAGCAGCACACAGGCTAAAATCGGTCCCTCCCGGCAGGACTTCATGCTGCAAGAGGGGCTGAAGAGGCACCACTCTGAGCGTCCAGCTCCGAAGCCCTGCCCAGGCCAGAAGCCTCGGGGAGGCTTGAGCCGAGCAGTCGGGACACCTACCTATCATCTGCGCGATGGTCTTCTCATACTCGGCCACGATTTTCCTGTGAGGGAAGTAAAAACACGCTGGAATCAGGACAAGAGAATGGCTTCTAACTGACACGAGGGTCCGTGAGCTGGGCAGCAGCTGGACTCTTTGTTTTTTTTCTTGAAGTTTATTTACTTATTTTGAGAGCAAGAAGGAGAGAGAGAG
>NC_043701.1:177513165-177547981 GCF_006229205.1 Suricata suricatta | reverse complement strand
AAAAAAAAAAAACACAGTAGCCAGGAAGGCAGCCGATTCTGATAATTAACCAGCAGCTGCTGTTGAAAATCAAGCCCACTGTAAGTGAACTAATTCTTGAACCAATTTTTAAAAATTCATCTATTCCCTGGCTCCCAAACTTTGAGACTTGAAAATGAAGCAAGCCTGTTAAGGAGTTTCAACACAGCGCTGGACCTTCTGTCTTCTTAAAAATGATGGTGCTCAAATTCATCTCTTCCCTTGCGACTAGAAAACCCATGTGTCAAGTTCAGCTAGTGCTGAAGAAAGGCTGGGGTGTGGAAAGGTAAACTGTGCCCCCAGGAGCGGTTCTCAGACCCGGGAGCAGCGGCCGCGCCACCCCTGCCGTGCCCAATAACCTGGAATGACACGGGGCCAAGGTTTGGGCCCAAGTTTTTTAAAAATGCCACGTGGCTACACAATTTTTAAGATCACATCCTAATGGCAAGTTCTACCCCAAGGGATGGTTTCTTAGTCTCTAAGATGATGATGAATCATGACGGAAAATGAAGGGCAAAAAGGCGCATCAGACATGAGAGTGAGGAAGGCAGGCCCCTGGGGACCGTGGGAAGAGTGGGGGTTCTGCGATCAGAAAGGTGGGATCAAATTCACGTTCTTCTGACTAAAAGCTCCAGGACCTTGGGCAAGTCACCTCACCTGAGCCTTCCACTGGCAGATGGGGCTGACGATCGCTTCTTGAGGGCCATGGGGAGAAACAGAGACAGTGAGCCTCTAGCTAAAAGCACAGCACACAGCCCGTGGTAGGCAGTTAAGACATGGTGGCTGTTACACTTCTGATACAAATGCAGCAAAAGGAGATAAATCACTCAGACACAATTCTGGAGACACCCCAACTGCTTATCCATGGAGACTGGGGAAGTTCACTTTGTTAGAACCATACACGGACCATTAAACCTGTTATACAATAAGGTCAAGTTGTATAAAAATCTGTCCAAGATTTACAAAGTTAAAAAAGAATACAGGATAATGTACAGTTCCACTCTCCACTTTGGAAGAAAAACGGAGCCTGAATAGACAGATTCACATGTTTGCAATCAGAAATGGAAAATTCTGGGGGCACCTGGATGGCTCAGTCGGTCGAGTGTCCGACTTCGGCTCAGGTCATGATCTCGCAGTATGTGGGTTCCAGCCTCGCACCGGGCTGTGTGCTGACAACTCAGAGTCTGGAGCCTGCTTTAGATTCTGCATCTCCCTCTCTCTCTGCCTCCCCTGCTTGTGCTCTTTTTTCCTCTCAAAAACAAATGAACATTAAAAAGAAAAAAAAGGAAAATTCTTGGGGTGCCTGGGTGGCTCATTCAATTGAGTGTCCAACTTTTGATTTTGGCTCAGATCATGATCCCAGGGCCATGGGATGGAATTCTCCCTCTCTCCCTCTGCCCTTCTCTGCTCCCATCCCCCCCCCAAAAAATTTTTTTTTAAAGAGGGGCGCCTGGGTGGCTCAGTCGGTTAAGCACCTGACTCTTGATTTCAGCTCAGGCCATGATCTCACAATTCATGAGATCAAGCCCTCTGCACTGACAGCCTGCCTGAATTCTCTCTCTCCCTCTCTCTCTGCTCCTCCCCTGCTCATCCTCTTTCAAAATAAATAAATAAACTTTAGGGGGAAAAAAAGGAAAGAAATGGAAAATTCTTGGAAGGATATGCCAGAAAGGGTGGATAGCAGCGACCTGAGAAGAATGGAATTGGAGACTGAGTGGGAAGGAGATTTTTCATTGCACGTGTATTTATTCGTTTGCAATATTTAGCTCAGGTGCATGATATTTTAATAAGGGTAAGATTACTAAAAATACTTTTGTGAAAATATAAGCCTTGTCTCACAAAGAACAGGTGACTCTCGGATGACTGGTTCATGGGCCACCGCAGCCGGGGCGGGAGACCCAGGAGACCGCAGGCGGGCGACGCCCCGGGGCCAGGAAGTGCCACCACTGACCTCATTTCCATCACCTCTCGCCTGCTTTCTTCGTACTTCGCCTTCCACTCCGAGACCTCGCTCTCCTTGGTGATGATCTGGCATCAGGGAGAAAAGAGAACGGTGAGCTCCAGAGGAGCGAATTCGGATCCGAGAGACTCACAGACCACGAAGGAAACCCTGAATAAACGCAGAATTAGAACCTCCCACAACCAAACAATCATCAAGTTCAGAGAACTTCCCCGAGCGTGAGACAGAAGAAATAAGCCAGAGATTAGACTTCCGCAATGCCCGCCGGGGAGCAACTAAAAGGCATGTGCTTTTTGTTATAAATCAAACACGGGCACAGAGGCTCGGTAAACAATGGTGTACAGGAAGCCCAAAGCCCGCTCTGCTGCCCCAGCTCTGCTGCGGTGGCTGCAGAATAAAGTCTGTGTCCAAAGATGCCGGCTTTGTGGACCCATATATTTACATGCGGCAGGAACCGGAACTTTTCCCGGGGCAAGCAGAGCGCGGCGTGTGCCACGTACCTCTGCCCTGGCGATCCGGAGTGCGGAGTCCAGGTCAGGCTGCTGGAATAGAAGGCCTGCGGGCTTGTCCACCTCGGCCGTCCCGATGCGGGAGTACAAGGCTGATTTAGAGATGGAGACATCTGCTGGGTGGCCAGCTTCTCTCTGCAGAAAGGTTTTTAATTAAAAAAACCGAAACATGTTAATATCACTCATACGCTAGAGGATCTGCGTTCATCCTCTCGTGAATGGGTCAGTTGAATGGTTTTGAAACAAAGGACATCAAAAGTATGAGAAAATGCTCAGACGGATGAGTGGGGACAGGCCGGGTACAATCTACGGGGATTGATCGTTTTGCACCTGCACAGGCAGACAAAGGGGCTAATGGCAGAGGCCACCCCAACTCCCAGCTTCTGGAGTCAAGCATGTCTGGTGCCTGCTTATCTCCGCCATTTATCAGACGCAGAGGCATTTAGGCATGGCGCTTAAGAACCAAGGCCGTTCTCCGGCAGGCTCCGCTTCCAAAATAAAAGCCCGATGGTGAACGATGTTGAATTCTAATCTCCGTTCGCCTAGTTTTGAATAACTGCAGATCTGATCAGTTTTGTAAGACTGTCTGCATTTCAATTTGGGGAACATTCGTTCAGTCCCATTTGAAAGGATATGTTCACACAAAGCTTAGGGCCGACCGTGGCCATCAACCAACGTCACCTTCGACAGCTAGTTTCTAGGTGCCCCAAGGTAAGGTTACTTTGCAGTTACATCGCCCGAAGGCTGCTGTGTCGATGGCAAAACTGAAAACCGGATCAATGACAACACCCCTTGGACAGATGGTGGGATCGCCTGCACTGTCCTGCAACACTGGCTCGACCAGACAGGGCAGTCACTAGCCTCCCCGGAGGGAGGAGAGGACCCCGGTTACTCTTCCTCCCTTTATACAAAAGGCCCAGCGATTTCCAACACACTTGAAATACGGTGTTAGGAGCATGGTCAACCAGCATGGCCCGGCTGGTAGTCTAGTTCTACCGCCAGAGAGACCAATCCAAGCAGGCTCTCAGTCCTATGCATTAACCTCCTGGCACCGGCACGGCTGTCCAGGCAGACCGCGCCCCCCGGTGAGTGGAGTCCGATTCGAGGGGAAGTAATGGTGGTGTGCCAGTCAGGGTGGGATTTTAGGTCCCCGGGGAATTTATGAGACGGGGGCAGGGGCTACAACACCGTGTGCAGCAGGAAAGATGCGGAGAAAGGACAGGGAGGACCGGGCTTGTGAGCGGAAGCAGGTGAGGTTAAAGACCCAACAGTGGGGGCCGGGGGGGGGCCGCGCTGAAGGCTCTCTCTCTTCCATCCCAAGAACAGGCATGCTTACCCCCTACTAGAGCATCAGAGAAAACGAACTTGAAATAACTTAGAAAACCTGCGGCAGAAATTTAATGGCTAGGACTGGAGATGACAAGAGTTACGGCCAGTTAGTCGTATGCATGCACAGTGAGTGACATGGTTTTGGGTGTCTTATGGGTGGGCTTGGGTTTCAGTGTCCCTGCCCGGTCTCGAGTATTTGGGCTCCCTCTGCGGTGGGACCTAAATGATCACTCCACTTGGAGAGGGGAGTACCCAGCCCCCTGTCCTACCAGACCCTGGAGATGCACTCTGGTGTCAAATGGGACGCTCAGATCTTTCCGTCCGCAGGTCCTAAAGCCTCTAGTGCGGGACATCGGACCAAAACCCAGGAGCCTTCAGGCTGCTCTGTCAGAAGACCGCGGGCCGCCAGACCAGCGCTGCGGAGCCGCGCCTGCGCACGAGCTACTCTCTGCTTGTCTGAAATGTTTTCAAGCCTCTGCGTGCCGCGTGGGAAACTTCTCAGGAAGTAGACAGACAGCTACACCTAGACAGTAAGACTCTATTTGTATTTATGCAGAAAATTCATCAGCACAAGAGTCTGAAGAGAATTTTAAAAAACCTGTTCTGTCACTTTTTAAGGAAAGTGTTCTTTGGGGGGAAAAAAAACTAGAATAATGTTTCAAAATGCAAAGAACCCTCGACACCATCCACTCGTCCTGCTCCTCTGGAAGATGAAACAATGGAGGCTCGAAGTGATTTGGCCACAAGTTTTCCCACAGGAGATTCAGTTCGGACACTAAATAAGCCAGCTCTCCGAAGCGCAAGGGGCAAGGAACTTAACACTAACTTCATCGTATGGGGCAGACATGAAATCCGACCGCTGCAGGAACTGATGCTCTTAAAGCTGCCTGAGTCCTCTTTGGACAACAAGGAAGGGAATGAAAAATAGATAAATTAATGAGCTTTCTTAGTAAGCACAATGGTTAGCACCACATACAGTGATTCCCTATCACCTTTCATCCCTGCCGCCTGGCATTTTCAGTACAGGAAAGGAAATAAAGATGACTTCAGAATCCACCTGAATTACTGCCTGGAGTGTCTGCATGTTAATGAAATCCAAGGTGCACTCCCTGGTTTTCTCTCACAACTGAGAACTATTTCTAAGTGAAAGAGGTTGGTTTCTTGCCGATATTTTAACATCAGGCTTAGATTAAGCTTTGTTTTTCTCGCAGAAGCCCTCGCTCACGACTGCTTTGGAGGAACCCTAAAGCCAGGAGAATCACAGAGTAAAAATGTGAAATGGCCCTGACTCAGAAGGAAAAGCACGAGCCTTTGGAACCAATGTCCAAGCCCTCAATCCACTCACTCAGATCTTGGTCCCTGATTGGACCCTCTGGGGCACTGCCCCTATCAGACCATCGGACCTTGTGCCTGGGGCCCTTCTGGATTCAAGGTCCTACCATGCCCCAGGCTCATGGCTCCCCTCTGGCCAGTTCCCTGTCTCCAGGCCTCAAGGGAAGCAAGGTGGGATCGCTGTCTGGGCTGCAGGAGAGGCGCGCACAGGGTGGGGGCCAGGAGTGAAGGTCAGGCTTGGAGCCCATGGCAAGCTGGGTCAAGGTCATGGAGAGGGAGCACAGGCTGGGACGCCTGAGGGGTGTCCAGGCTATGTGGCACCAGGTGGGGTCTCTCGTTGGGGCTGCTGCATCCAAATGTGACAGCAGGCAGCTCTCGAGCTCAGGAGGACACTCAGTGTGCCCTCACCAACTCCCACGAAGGTGCCCCCTGCCGGCAACTGGCAACTCCTTCCCACGGAGTCAAGACACGGCCTCAGCCCCTCTCCACGCAAGCAGCGGACCATGACCGCAAACCCCCCAAACTGGGAACCATAAGCTGAAAGCCCCACGCTGGCCTCTGTCACCGCTCTGTTCTCAGGCTGTGCCGGCAACTTTCAGGCAGCGTGTTGGTACATGTCGGGGGTGGAGAAGGAGCCGACGATGGCAGGCCACTCGCCCGCACAGGCTGCCGCAGACCTACCTCCTCTTCCTGCTGACATGAAATCCAGGTGCCTGCCTGCATCGGTCAGGACTGGTGGAGGAGTCCGACACTGCACCAGGGACTGGCACCCTCTCCTCCCTAAGGGGCCTGTTCCTAGGACTTCCTCTGGTCCTGATGCTTGTCATTTGTATGACCCTTATTCCTATTTACCCTTGGTTCTTCAGATTTGAATGTCCTGAACCAGAAAGGCCGACAGCTTTAGGGATCACAGCCAGTGTCTGTTATGGACACAAACCCACCCCCCACATGCCCTGTGCCCCTTTGCGAAGGCCACACAGACAGGACATTTACGCTCTATCTATCCCTACCCTGGTTACATTCGGGGCTCCTGTCCACGCAGCCGGCCACCCTGGCCAGATTACCCCCAGGAGTTTTCAATCAAATTCACTTCGGCCAGAAAGGAGTGGAAGGAAAACACTAAGGAGCTGCCGCCCCACAGCCCAGCCCCACGGGGCCTTCCTCATTTCTAACGTCTTCGGACTAATGAGACAGGAAACCTCACTGCAGACCTTGGAAGGTCAGCGCAGCTGGCTTTCAGTCTAAAGGGAAATGTAAAGTGAAGCTGCTTGAAGGAGCAACTAGGAATCATCGCCGCCATATTTCATGTGGCTTTTCATCCCTTTGAGTGATTTCTTTTCTTTCCAGTGATTTCATTTTTGTGTTAGCAACAGTTTAAGACTGTGCTGCCAAAAAGACGGGGCTATGTCACCTGCAGCTGAGATTTATAGGCAGAAAAAAAGAGCAAATTGGATACACAGCTGCTGTTTCTCTTTCTATACATCAGCAATTTCCAAAGCAGCGAAGGGGCAATCAAGCGTCTACGTGAATGAGAAACCCACAGAAACCCAAAAAGCGGTACAAAAAGCAGAGAAAAACGTTCCTTATGCTCCAAGACAAGGTTGCCCCAGGAATGTTTCCTCTGAATGCGGAGGTGGCGGGGGCCGTCTCTCTGACCCACACGCAGTAGAGTCACGGGGACGGTGTTTTCTACGTTGAAATCGGGACACATGGTCTGAGGACAGGCTGTAAGTGAAGGGAGTCAATGGCCAGCCGATCAGTTATTGGCCGACTGTCGTGTCTGATGTGCCCTTGGAGGAAGGAGGCAGGGGCACGAGACACTCTGGAACATTCCACACTCAGTCTGAACTCTTACTAGAACATGCTCAATTCTGCCTCAGACTGCTGGACAGGAATATGCTGTATGGACAGTGGCCGAACTTGAAGCAATTCATTCTGTCCTTAGGCCACTACCCAAGGATCTCAAGAAATAAATCTCACGGGGAAAAAAATCATCACTGCTTGATGCTCTCTAAAAATCTTTCTCATGGAAATTAAACCCAAGCTTCTGGGTTGACCGTGAGTACAAGGACGTCAGCACTGTGTGTTAGTTAACATTCTCGCCTTGGCCCTGGGTCCCCGTGTTCCCGGTCTGGACACCCACGGTGTGACCACCTTCTTTCACTGAGCGATGCCTCCAGGAGGGAGCCGCCAGGCCCTCGCTCCAGGGAAACCACACGTGGGAGGCCCTGTGGGCAGGAGTAGCGCACGAACTTCTGATCCTAAACCAAGTGAGCTGTCAATTGAGATGGACAGGCAAAGGGGCTCTCATTTGGAGACTGGAGTCCCCGTTCCCGCCGGGTCAGTGAATCACTGGGACCCTGGGCCCCCCTACAGTAGAGCAGCTATGAGCGTCTGATCAGAGGCAAAAGTGAAGCTAACAGAGCGGCTTTCATTTACTGCGCACCTACTGTGTGCCAGGCATGGTGCTGTCCCCCGCATCTGTCCAGCAGCCCGCCACCTTGCTGTTAGTAGCCTCATCGCACAGCTGGAAAAACGGAGGCCCAGAGAGGTTCACCCACACGCTCAAGGCCACAGAGCACACTGGGCTGCCCACTCAGGGTGGAGTGTGGGGGCTGGGCATGAAGCGGGTCCTCAGAGACCACAGCTCACCGTCAGCCCCGAGGGTGGGGCTGAGCCTCGCAGGGCCACAGTCTGGCACATCTTCAGCGACTCATTCAAATTGTTAAGAAAAATTACTCCGAACTTGGAAGCCAGGCACAGAGATCTCTGCATGCTCGGTCAGTATCATACTCCACTCTCGGCATGGATGGCCAACTACGATGTGCGGCCAAATGGCCCAACGCCCTGTTTTATAAAAAGGGTGTTGCTGGAACACCATCCTACCTGTTCGTCTGTGTGTTGTCTGTGGTTGCTCTTGAGCCACAGTGACAGAGGTGAGGAGCTGTTACAGGGACCAGATGGCCCGCAGAGCCCAAAAGATTGGCCATCTGCCATAAGGAAAAGGGCTGCTTTTCTATAATTCTTTTGACTCTGGACTATGGGTCAATCCAATGTGTCAGAACAGTCTTGGTTCCACTACTGACTACTGATTAGGGTCCGGTCTCATTACAGTGAGGTATTCACTTGTAGAAAATAGAAAAGTTACGGACGCCTGGGTGGCTCAGTCTGTTAAGTGTCTGACTCTTGATGTTGGCTCCGGTCATGATCTCACAGTTTGGGAGTTCGAGCCCCGTGTGAGGCTCTGAGCTGACCATGCGGAGCCTGCCTGGGATTCTCTCCCTCCTTCTCTCTCTACCCTTTACCTACTCTCTCTCTAAAAATAAGTGAAACTTAAAAAAAAATAGAAAAGTTGCAAATTATTTATGTTCAGTAGAGACGCAAACGATTTTTTACCGAAAACAAAACCTCAAAGTTTGTATGTGTATGTCTCATTGAGCCAACATTATTAACCAGTTTTTATATCGAGCCGTACAAGAAGATGCAGTAAGGTTCTAGACTTCCTGATTCCACCGACTCTACATCGGGTTCTCATATTTTCCTCCATTCAACTGCTTTGCCATCCTGCTGCTTTCTTCATTACAGAGTTAACTGGGTGTTAGGCGTGAGCTCGGTATCTATTAATGCAAGTTAGGATTTTGGCTTTTTAGGAAATTTTAGACAACCTTGTACTGGCTGCTTGGCCAATGGTTAGCAGAGAAACTTCCGGACCACACCACATTCTCAAGAGACAGCGCACGCAGCAGCAAACCCGTACCTTGGTCTCCGGGCGGCTACGGGAAGCCAGGGCGATCTGCCTGGCCAGCTTCAAGGCTTCTATCCGCATGACAGCAAACTCTAACTCCTCCTGCCCGAGGGGGGTGAGCAACCGCGGGGGGAGACGCAGCGAGACAGGATGTCAATGTTTTCCACACCCGAGAAATGAACGTGCCACATGATGTGTCAGGACAGCAAAAACACACGCTCTGGCTCTCTTCACAATCAACACCTCAGCAGATCATGAAATAAGTGTTTAATTTCTTTTTTTTTTTTTTTTAAGTGCCCTTTGGAATATCTGTCGGGAGGGATCATGTGGTCAAATATGACATGATGTTTTAAACGGGATCAAAGTTTTTACTGCGCCGTTTCCTTTGGGCTCTTTCCTTTCGTTTGTTGAACGTAAAGTTGGGCAGCAATTTCCAGGACTGGTTTTTGCATTCTCAAATGACTGCTCGCAATCTCTCTGGGTTTGTTCTGCAGGTCTTAGAGCAGCGGATATCAAATTAAGCTGTCAAATTTAAGGCACAGGGTAGCTAATTGTTTTGGTTCCAGATGTAAGACCGAGTCCAGATGTTATCTCAACGGGAGTCTGAGACAGCTCTCCCTTCTACATAAATAGTGGGGCTCGATGGTGATCTAATACCCTCCGTTCCATGAATAAATCACAGAAACTGCTTTTGGGGCTATCAAAATTTCTGAAAAATGACTGTTTGGGTCCAATTTCCAAATTGAAATACAAATGGGTTGTCCTGTATGTAACCACACAATTTATATCATCTTGGCGTCTTGGATTAAGAACCCCACACATCAGTCTTTGGGGGGAAAGAGATTCATGTAGAGCATTTCCAGCAATACTTCATTAAATCCTGCCTCACTGCCCTTGGGGTTCGGAGTTCATTCTCTACTGAGGTTTTCACAAACTCCCCACAAGGTCACACGTGGGCTACAAACCTGAAGTTTCTGAGCAAATACGGGGGGGTTCTTTTCTGCTAAGTCGGGTTCCAGATAGTCAAGCGCACCACAGAGAGAGGCTGGATGAGCTAGCCTGCTGAGGAGGGCGTCAGCAGAGGCAAACGAGCCCTCAGGAGCTGTCTGAAGGCCGGAGGAAGAGGACACAGAGGAAAAATAGAGGAGACAGAGTGATAGCGATTCCAAGCAAGGGCCACACACCTATTTGCTGGACGTTTCTGACTTAAGGCTAAAGAGAATGTTAGGTGCCAATTCTATCCTTTTCTTCTGGACTGATTCCCACATGCTGGTGATGGGCATCTAGAGATTGCTGGGCCCCACCCCCTCCCCAGAAGCACAGCCTCAGGGGCCCTCCCCCTCCACACCCCCCTCACCCTCCCGACCAATCAGTGGGAGAAAAGTTACCATTTACTTATTTACTTGAAAGTCTCGGAGGGATGGGTTTTCCAACCATAATATAAGCCATCAAGAAAATACCTCCAAATATAAATATCATCAAAGGTTTGGGGGAAGGTCATTTTGAGGAAAGGTCACTAAATAAAGGGAAGATGATTTCAAATGAAAACAGGTCTGTCAGTAGATTAGGAAGACTTCGACGTCAGAAGCCAACTGTGTAGAAGTGGAATCGTGCACAAATCCTTCCATAGTGTCTAGCTGAGAGATTGTTTGAATCCCTCTACTCTCTTTCTGCTAATTTTTCCCAGCATCTAATGGCCACACAGTAGGTGCTCACTACATGTTTGATGCAGGAGATAAATGAATAGTCTACTAATATAGAATAACACATTTGATACTAACAGGAACTAAATCAACTGCCTGAAATCCCTTGGGGACTGCTAAGAGGGAGGTAAAAAAGATGAACGTAAAATTCCCCTACAAGGACGGTCCACTTGAGATGTTCAGGGGGGTCTGCTTGGGAGGGGAGAGGTACAGTCCTGGTCCATACACAGGAGGGACTTCCCATCACCAAGGCCAGGAAAACCGACTGTCCCCTAAAAGACGTGTCCCCTGCCCTGCCGTTCTATCGTGCCCTAAGGGACTAACATGAAAGGCCAAAACCCTGGAGGCAAATCAAACACTGAGGCGAGAACTGCAAGACCACGTTGGTGAGAATGAAGAGCCGTAGCTTCTCGTGGCCATGGTGGGGAGGGGTCTGCTAGGCTGGCCTCTGTGGTCCGGGGACTCCGTGGGGCCCCGTGCCTGGTACCAGAGAAGCATTGCTCTGAAGGCCTGGACCCCTTAGTGATGGGACTCAGCTGGCCCAGGCCTCCCCTGCCGCCCCCACCCCGTGATCTGAGGCCCCTCCGACCCCACTTACAATTTCAATCGCGTCTGAAGTGGTGCCCAACGTCATGGCCTCCAGCTCCTTCTGGGAGGATTTCTCTGGCCCCTGCAAGTGTGGCTCTTGGTTGGGGGCCAGCCCTCGTGTGACGGGATGCTGGATCTTGGTGCCGGCGTTCACGAGGGCTTCAGTTTCCTCAAAACTTGACCTGAGGGAGCAGAGAGCAGCTTTACTTTCCTTGTGGGAAATCCCACTCAAACTGACCAGGATGCCTGCAGTCAGTCGACATCCCAAGGGATCCTGGACCTGCAGGGCTGCGTTCCCAGAGGGAAGTGGAGGCCATGGAGCCTGTAGGCTGCACAGCCGGAGGGAGAGGGCAGCCCAGCCCCACCCCAGCGCCTGCTCCCAAGGGAGAGTCGGAGGCACAGATGCCGCTGGCTGAGGGCATGAGCCCTGGAGTTACCCTCAGGGGAGAGACTGGGGACCGTATCTCAGTGTCCTTCTCTGTAGGGCAGGAGACAAGATGGCACTCTGTGACGACCAAAGTTGAGATGCTACCTGCCTACAGAGCACTGGACCCGGTGCCTGTCACCAGTAGCATTGCTGTTACAACACTGTGTTGTCACAGAGTAAGTTTGGAAAAGCAAAGCAAGAGTTTTCAGTCCTGCTCAGAGAAGGAGGCAGGTGAGAGGGGACGGGAGGGTCCGAGCACAGAGTGGGGCCACCCTTACTGCAGCCAGCGCCACAGAGCTCCAAACGGGACCCTGACAAATGGGAACTCACGCCCACATGGGAGGTAAGCGTGTCCCGGGCACCACACAGAGCCCGGCCCTGTGACTCGTGCTTTCCTTTCGGCACCTTGGTTTAATGCTCCCGATGGCACTGGAGAGGCAGACCCTCCCCCATGGCAGTTTGGGGGAGGGGCCTGTAAGACTGAGAGGCTCATTTAATGACAGGGTCGATCTTGTTACCACCCTCACTTTACATGAGACCACGGCACAGGAGGGTCACGTAACCCGCATCAGGTCACACAGCCAGACACTCAGGGTCTGAGCCTCCCCACGGGACAGATTACAAAACTGGGGGGTGATCGGAGGGGCTCACACCGTTAGCTGTTAACAGATTTCTCCTCAAAACACAGGGCAGCTGGAAACCCAGCCCCCCACATCCGTCCGTCCGTGTGGACACTCAGAGACCAAGATGTGGGCCGCTGGAGCACACGTGAACGAAACCAAGACAGCACAGCAGTGTCGCGGGGCTCAGAGGCCTGGGGACAGCTGGCTGGCCCCGTAACTCTCTAGAAAGTCATACCCTGAACACGGCGTCGGGGACTCTGACGTCCGGACCGGGGGAGACTTGGTGGGGCTCTCCTGAGAAGTGTCGAACACAAGGTAGAGGGCCTGCTTCTTCGGGGCGTCATCGTCCTGCTGCGGGGGTCAAAGGCACATGTCAGCTCGGCTACAGGTGGCCCCAACATGCTACAGAGATTGGAAAGCAGAGCTTCCCAGGGGCCTGGGTGGCTCAGTCGGTGCAGCATCCAACTTCAGCTCAGGTCACGATCTCATGGCTTGTGAGTTCAAGCCCTGCGTCCGGCTTCGGGCTGACGGCTCGGAGCCTAGAGCCTGCTTCAGATTCTGTGTCTCCCTCTATCTCTGCCCCTCCCCCATTCGTGCTCTGTCTCTAAAAAATAAAACCTTAAAAAGGTAGGAAGGAAGGAAGGAAAGCAGAGCTCTCTTCAACAGAACAGATAACTCATCTGGGAAAAGCCCTCCCTCCTGAGCCCCCCAGGAGGGAGGAGCCGGCAGGTGCTGGCCGGGACAGAGGAGAGGGGAATGGGAGGGAAGAGGAAGGTGGAGACAGGAAGCGGGAGTGTGTGGGGCTGGGGACACCGTGGAGGGCGGAGAAATCGTCAGGTGTGGGGTGCTGCACGCTGCCTGCTCGGTCCCCCAGCATTTCCTGGCCACCCTCTCTGGGTGAGGATAAGCGGAGGGGTAGGCGAGCCCCCCAGGCTGGGCACCGCCCACAGCCCAATGCGGGGCGGGGGGGGGGGGGAGAAGGGGGATGAGCGTGGTGGCCCAGTGTGGTGAGTGCCCCTCCACCACGGTCTGCGGACTTGGAGCAAACTGTGGGCTAGAAGCAGCAAGCACGGCATCCACGAATGATACAAAGAAAGATAGAGATCCGAGCAAGGGATCCGGCGCGTCAGCATCACAGAAAGGTCTCCTGGCACCTGCGGGCCTCCGATGGCGTCACTGGGCAAGAGGTCATGCTGGGAACCGAGGGCCCTGGAGGGGGGGACAGCTGCCCCTCACAGACACTTAAATGACAAAGAGATGGCGATGTGGGGGAGAGATGCACGGCCAGAAGAGCCAGACTCCACTTACATAAAGCAGTTCCTTTGAGGAACACAGGTAACAGTACCTTTTTAAGGAAACCTCCTACTAGTTCCTTCTCAGTCCAGGGAAGCAACTTTTTTATTTTTTTTAAGTTTATTTATTTATTGATTTTGAGAGAGTCGGAGAGAGAGCATGAGCAAGGGAGGGACAGAGAGAGAGAGGGAGAATCTCAAGCAGTCTCTGCACCGCCAGTGCAGAGCCCGATTTGGGGCTCGAACTCACAAACCGCAAGATCGTGCCCTGAGTTCAAACCCAAGAGTTGGAGGGAAGCCTGGATGGCTCAGTCGGTTGAGCGTCCGGCTTCGGCTCAAGTCATGATCTCGCGGTTCGTGGGTTCCAGGCCCACATCGGGCTCTGCGCTGATGGTTTGGAGCCTGGAGCCTGCTTCAGATTCCGTGTCTCCCTCTCTCTCTGACCCTCTCCCATTCATGCTGTCTCTCTCTCTCAAAAATAAATAAAACATTTTAAAAAATACAAAAAAAAACAAAACCAAGAGTCAATGCTTAACCTACTGAGGCCCCCAGGCACCCCCCCCCCCCCAGGGAAGTAATTCTGCAAGAAGCCTTACTGTATTCCATTTTTTTCTCCCTGAAAATGCCATCTCAAGTGGACAGAACACACACCTGAGACCCCCAGGCCCAGCTGCACCCAAGGACGCTGCAGACAGAGGACCCTCGCTTTTGGGCCCTGAGCTCAGGAGGCCAGTGACCACCTTTACAGAAGACAGGGAGGGCAAACAAGCACGCCCCCTGCTGGCCTCAGGCAGGACTTACAGGTAAGGAGGAGCCAAGTTTCTCCATATATTCAATTTCATAGGAGTTTCTGTAATCCAACTCTGCAAAAGAAACAAAAGGAGAGTTAGCATCAGGGAGGAAAAAAAAAAAAAGGTTTGGGCCAGGCAGGGTGGGTCCAGAACCAGACTCCTATCTCTGAGCCTCGCCACTGACTTGAGGTTTCCAATTCTGCGGGCAGGGAAGGCTCAGCTTAGCAATTTTCAGACCAACCACTAGTAGACTTCCGGCTGCAAAGGGGCTTCCGCCGTTCGGGAGCCCGAGAGCCCAAGGGAATTAACCCTGAGCAGCACTGATCTGACCTCGACCAGGTCTCTGCACGATGCACCGTGTGATTTGAGTGTTGTTTCCCGCTGTCAGCCGCTTATGCCACACGGAAAATGTTCCCCCTCCTGAGGACATTCTGGAACTGAGATTTTGGCCCCAGCCGTACCCTGAACACACATGGCTCCCCCACGGCTGCTTGGAAGAGAAGCTCTGCAAGTCCCCTGGAACATTCTGCCGAGGCCTGCAGGTCACCTGGAACATTCCGCCGGGGCCTGCAGGGCCAGTCCAGGTCGGATTTTTAGGTACAAAGATGATTCAAGTCCAAAGAGGTGGAGAAATGTCCAGTCAAACTGACTGGAGACCTCAGGCTGGAAAGAAAAGTTGATAGGCGTTCCCTGGCTATGAGAAACCCTGACCCCCTTGGGTGTCCAGGCCGCTCCAGGGGGACCCCCAGCTCACCCTCAGCTGAACTGCCTGCCCAGTAAGTGGATTCTGAGCACGTCCGATGTGCCTCTACTGCTGGGCACCGTGGGTGCAGGGGCGAGCTAAACCAGAAAGGACTCTGTCCTCACAGAAGTCACATCTATGGCTACCAGATGGTTCTTTTTAACTTGAAAAGAAAACCAGGAGATGACGTGTGAGTTGCTCAGGAGGCAGGGCGACAAGAGTGTCAGTGGCAATCCTCGAAGCCTAAAGCCTGAATTTGTTTAATTTTTTTAATGTTTGTTTATTTTTGAGAGAGAAGATTCCAAGGAAGGCTCCAGGCTCCAGAGCCCAACGCAGGGCATGAACTCACAAACCACGAAATCATGACCTGAGCCGACTGAGCCACCCAGGCGCCTCCTGAATTTACTTTTACACAAAATACAAGTAGTGGTCCTGGCATAAAGCACTTCCACATCTACGTATTGTTGAAGGCATCACTTTAAAAATGATTCCTTAACAGGAGCTTTAGAAGGAGATATTTGGGGCACCTGGGTGGCTCAGTTGGTTGAGCGTCCCACTTTGGCTCAGGTCA
This sequence comes from Suricata suricatta, assembly GCF_006229205.1. NCBI lineage: Eukaryota > Metazoa > Chordata > Mammalia > Carnivora > Herpestidae > Suricata > Suricata suricatta. Next base: position 177,532,351 of record NC_043701.1, on the reverse strand, counting down.
TGACCTCGTGGTTCAAGGGTTCGAGCCCTGCATCAGGCTCTGTGCTGACAGCTCGCTCAGAGCCTGCAGCCTGTCTTCAGATTCTGCGTCTCCCTCTCTCTCTGACCCTCCCCCTGCTCATGCCGTCTCTGTCTCTGTCTCTCTCTCAAAAATAAATAAAGCATTAAAAAAAAAAGGGAGATATTTCCTGAAGTGCTTCCCCAAACCTGGAAGCCTGTGGGGTCATGGCTATATGAACTTATGCACGTGACTGTGGGGACAACTCTTCAGGAGTCGTTGAATCTCCCCAGGGAAGCCAACGCACCCTTCTCGTAGGCTTGACCTGCTCAGGGGAATGAAGCCCGTTATGTGGATTTGTGGGTCACTCGGGAAGAGCAGAGACCGGACGCCAACCACACACGGCCGGGCGGGATTCAGCATCTGTGCCTGTAATGGAAACCCGTACCCGGGCTCTGCCCCAACTTAGGACATAGAACTGTCTGTTTACGAATACTTACTATGTTCCTCGTCTTATCAATGAGAGGTAAGCTAGGGACAGTGAAAGACAAGGTGATTTCTAGGGCCTCCTCCAGATCTATCGCTTTCCAGATGTGAGACCTCAGGACTATTATTTTACTGTCCTATTAAAGACTGTTTTAAGTGGAGAAGACAATAGTGAATCCACTGCCTCTTCTCCAAGGTATCATTATTACTGTCAGGGCATTATTTAACCCTGAATTATTGAACAGAAACCCTCCAGCGCACCCCACCATGGCGCAGAGCACCCGGGATGCACCAAACGAGCCAAAGGCCAGCACCACCGAGAGATCTCCCAGGGACCTGTGCGCCTGGCTCAGTGCCCAGCTCTGGCCACCAGCTCGGCTCAGGGTAGCATCCCACCTGGAATCTTAGCCTGTCTCCTGGCAGCTGATCTGGGTGAGTTTCAGGTCACAGAGCTCATTCGCCTGCCTGCTTTGCTACCTGCCGAGGGGGCTTCCCTTCCAGCTGCCCAGTGCCCCCCATCATTCCCTTCCAAGGCAGCAGATGACGGCGCAGTAGGAGGGGGTGTTCTGACCCCCGCAGAGGAATGCCTGCTTCTTAGTGTGTGTGGTTACAGGAGGCCCACCCCCTACACAGGAGCTTCCGCCCCTGGGGACGCCTGGATGCCTTCAGAACAGGACCTGAACTTGCAGCGTTTGGGGTTCTCAGGTGTAATTTACCAGATGGCTGGGAAATGATGGGAACAAAAACAATATCGGTATTGTCTCCTGTATTTTGCGGAAACACCTTCCTGGACGTTGTTTTCCAAAGTCTCGCTCCTCTGCTTCGGAGGGCAGGCGTGGGGCGGGGAGAGCCCTGTCCGGCCTCGGCCTCGGCCCCACGCAGCTGGCGAGCCGGGAAGGGTGATGGGACCCTTTCACGTTCAAGAGAAGAGGCCGCTTGCTGAAGTGTGTGCTGCTTCCAGATGCAGAGGCCAAAGTTATTTTTAAGGGGCCCCGTCACATCCGAGGGCTTCTTCTGGTCATTATTTCATACCGGACCACGCACCGTGAGAGGCCCCCGTGGCCATTCTCCGAGGACTCTGATGGCCAGAGCTCGGCCGGCGAGCACGAAGAGCCCCGGGCAGAAGCCGTAAGGATGCAGCTGAAGGCTGCGCTCCTGCCCAGGGTCGGGCAAACCAACTCGATGACGTTCCCTGCCTATGCCTTTGCTTTAAAATGGGGCTCAGGGGCGCCTGGGGGGCTCAGCCAGTGAAGCGTCCCACCTCGGCTCAGGTCATGATCTCACGGTTTGTGGGTTCGAGCCCCGTGTCAGGCTCTGTGCTGACTGCTAGGAGCCTGGAGCCTGCTTCAAATTCTGTCTCCCTGTCTCTCTCTGCTCCTCCCCAGCTGGCACTTAGTCTCTCTCTCTCTTAAACATTAAAAAAAAAAAAAAAAAAAAAAAAAAAAAAGCTCAAAGTGCCTACATTTTGCAAATGGAATGATGTCTGAGGAAAGCCCATGACGGGCTCTGCGAGTGTGAGGGACTGTGACCACGTATGCTCCTGCTCACTGCTAATATTTCTGGGGCTTTTCACGTAAGTGAAGAAAGCACCGTTAGGAAGGGGACGACGTCCTCGCTGTCACTCTTCTGAACGTCTGAGGAGTGACAGCAACTGCCCCTCTGCTGAAAGAAGGAAGGGCCAATGCCGCCGTCGCTGTGTGTTAAGGGAGACGGGAGAGCGACCCTCAAAGGCCCATCCAGGCTGGAGAATCTAAAACACTGCTCTCGCAGGGTCTCCTGGATCTGAGCTGGGGAGGCCTCCATGGCTCCGTTGCCCAACGGCTCCTCATTTCCGCGTCCCTAGAGGCCATGCGGACTAGTCTTGTTCCCACTATGTTTCCCGAGACTGTGCCAAGCAGAGATTTACTAAGCAAGCATCCAAAGAAAAACGTGTCATCGCCAATCTGACTTTTTAATCAGTGGGAGACTATGAGTGAGCGGAAGTAATTATCGCCCAAACAGGTAATTGTAATGAGCTGGGCATCCTTCTAAGTGAGTTCCGTCCAGGTTTCTTGAGCCATTAAGACAGCTCGGAGCTCTTGTGGACCCCGGTAGGGGAGCACTGATTAGTTCCACACCGTCTTTCTACAATAAAGGAAGCCCGTGCGGTGCTCACACACCAGAGCACAGTGGGGACGGCAGGACTCGGGCGGCCGTGGCTCTGCCCGGATCAGCTCACAACACTCAGCAAGTCATTGCAGAACAAGGCCTCTGCTCCCTCGCTTCGCTCCGAGGTGAAGAGCAGAAATCCACTCTCTACAACGGAGACAGCGAAATGACATCACGTTTGCCTTACTACTGTCGCTTAGGGAATCGGCACTGTACGATTATTATTTCCAACCCGAAACTTCGTTTTCCTGTGTGACTTCAGCAGAAGAGTCTCTGGCCAGGTTCTTTGTGGTGATGACATCAGCAGCCCAGGTGCCTGTCTGGTGTGGCTGGACTTGCCCCCATTAAGTTACAAGAAGGATAATCTGATATGGGGCTGTGGGTCCAGTTTCTACGTCCAGCTGTTGGAGGGAAGTGACTGTATCAGAAAGGTGAACGCAGGGTCAGCGCCTCCGAGATCACAACTGCACTGTGTTCAGAGAGATGACAGGTTTCCGGTTGTCCGCCGGCTATAATTACACTGGAGACATCCCAAATCTTCATGATCATTTTCTAAGGAGGCAGGTTTAATAGGATTTTGTTTCAAATGTATAGATTTACCTATTTGTTGAATTTCTGCAGAAACAAATGATGATCCAACGGGTCACTGAGCTAGTGAGTTGTCTGTTTCGGTTCAATGTTAACAATGAGCAAACAGATATTACCATTGAACGGGGCACCTATGAGCTTTCGGATTTTCAGAGCTTTTGGATTTTCTACTAAAAATGCATGTATTTGCATCACCGTGACAGAATGGAGGGACCTCAGAGCGGCCCTGACCAAGCCTGGAGGGCAGACAGCATGGAGATGGCCAGAGAAAGGCTGCAAGGGCAGGACGAGCAGACTGGGTGGGGACATTCCCACCTGTAGCAGCCGCCGCAGGGACAGCCTAGTGGGGGCGTCTGTGGGGGAAAAGCGGTTCCGTCCAGTGTGGCTTGTGGACCAGGTGTGTGTGTGCAGAGGAATAGGAGGACTGAAGAGGGGGCAAAGGACAGGTCCCAGGGTCCCCGGGGTCGGGAGGAGACAGTCACTTAAACCTCCCAAACTGCAATCTGAGGGCCAGCCGGAGAGCCAACTAAAATGGTGTGTTCCACAGAACACACACCGCCAAAACATCCAAGTTCATGTAATTTAGACGGTCTGCGCATCTTCAAGCTATAAAGAGGCAGTGTGGTTGATTAGGGAGCGTAAGACAGGTGGACAGGCGGCGAACACTCCCCCCTCCCCCCAGGGGGACACGTGTGACCTTCCTCGGCACTCCTGGCTGCCCAAGGACAAAGGAAGGGGAAAAACAAATGGTTAGTGGATAGACCTCACAGTCCTCCAGGACCCAAGTCTCCATCTACTGACAAATATCTTAGCGAATCACAAGAAAAAGGCACTCTTATCAACAGCCTCATCTCCAGAAACCCATAGGCTGTTTTCTGGAGCCCCAACATCACCTTCCATAGTGAGGTGGGGAAGAAAGGCAGAAGGAAATGGCAGATAGAACTCGATTTCCTTCTAACCTGCAGCCCATTGACCAATACTTGAGGCAGGCAGAATAAAACTTTTCTCCAGGAACCCCCTACTGTCTCAATGCGAATTTTTGCTAGAGGGAAAAACAACCTTAGCTTGACCATAGTGAGGCCTCCAGGATTCTGGGAGTCTTCTTAAAATATGAAAATCTCACCGGAAACTTCCCTGGACTTTACTTTCCCCTGTCTCTCCTCATGGTCCCGGGGCAGCTCATCCTGCCCAGGGGTCCTGGCCTGGTGCTTCAATAAAACCACCTTTCTGCACCCAAGATGCCTTCAAGAATTCTTTCTTGGTCATTGGCTCTGGACCCACGAATCCCACAGTCACCCCTAAAAACCTCATCATAGTGAGAAGAATCCGCCACCCCTGAAATGAAATGGACCTCACTGGGATTGTCCCAAGACTTTATGGGCACAAAGTCAGACAGGTGCTCAAAGGAGAGCCCACAGAGGAATCAGTTTAAGCTATGCTCCCAAACTACCTGCTCCTCATGCCCCCCAGCGCCCACCCGGGGGAGCAAGAGGCCAGTTGTTCAGGGACATCGTGGCCCCTTAGCGGCAGCACAGAAGCAGAGATAAGATTTTCCCGTGTGATGGTCCTCAAATTGATTTCTACTCCATTATGTTTGAATTGTGGGATGCCAAGACCTTGGATATCAAACCTCAGCACCGTCACAAGCCTCCCCAAGTCCCTAGGCGCTAGAGGGAGGCTCACAGTGGGGCAGGTGCAGGAAAGGCACGTGGGACCTGGGGCAGAGCACTATCAGACAGGGAGGTGGGTTCAGGCCTCCACGGCTTTCCTACTGGGAAAGGAAGTGTAGGAGCCGATATACAGACTCAGAGAAAAATCAGTGTTCATGGAATAAGCAGTTCACACACACACAAAAATCTTGATTCACCCAGTGATGCCACACTGACTTACAACACATCAATACATGAATTTCTCAAGTCAAAGAATCAGGCAGAAAGCTGCAAGCTAATATGTGTAAGAGGAAGAAAGATATTATCGAGAAAAGCAATATGCCCGGGAGGCTATTCAGGAAAACTGTCCTTCCATTGGCAAGACTGGAGTGAACCAGCTTGGGGCTTGGGTAGATGGTGTGGCCACACTGTGGACCATCCCGTGGGGCTGATGAACAGCAGTGGCACCAAAGGACCCCAGGCCTGGGCAGGGATGACGCTGCCTGCAGCTAGGGGTGCGTCTCAAGTTCACGCAGGCACAGAAGCCGCAGACTTGAGTCTAGCTCGAGTAGCTAAGGACGGGAACTTGGGGGGTGCTGAGCTGACTGGCTCAGGACGGTGTCTCGGGGTGGGGGGGCGCCACGGGGCTCAAGCCTTAGGCTGGTTTAAAATGCAGACTTAGCTGGAAGGCCGTGAAGGCATAGGTACCTGGCCTGGAAGTTTCCTTCCTGGCCGTTTGCTCCCTACGGACAATGGTCTCCTAGGCAGGGTAGGGGTCCGGCTGGCCACGAGGCTGCTTACCCTCCGTGGGTGAGTTGAATTTGGTGTCATTGACGAAGGTGGACAGGTCCGAGGGCTGCGGGTAGTCCTGCTTGTCGGCCTCCAGATCCACCGTCACACACGTCCACTTCTGGTTGGTGACGGCCAGCTTTTCCTCGTCAGTGGCGTGGACCACGGCGGAGATCACCGGCGTTTCTGGTGTGGCCGCCGGAGTGGAGTCCTGGGAGCAGAAGGGAAGCTGTCTCTCTTCTCCTATGGTCTCTGTGTCCCCAGCTGCACCCGGCCAGCCAAGCCTGGGGCCCCTCTAACCAGGACGCGCCCCCATCACAATCCTCTGGGTCCCTGACTCAGCTCAAAATGGTCCTGAGGAGACAAATTCTTTCCTCTATGACTTTCCTTTTTCCTGGTGGCTCATTACAGGGGGTGGCAGAGGGTTTAAAACAAATCAGGATTTTGTGTCTGAGTTATTTTGAGACATTCCCGCTCATTCACTCTGAGAAAAACAAGGAAATGTACCATTGGCACTTTTATGACTCAACTATCGAGTTATGTCTACACAGGGCTTCATGGCCTGCGCAGTGATAGCCTTAATATCGCCTGACCATCCGCAGGCCTGCGGCTGGAGGATTTTCCATGGAGGGGGAGCAACTGAGCCTGGTGGTGGGGGCGCCCAGGGTGCCAGAGCAGAGCTGGGACCGGCACCACAGCCCCCTCTCCTGGGGCGGGCGCCTCCCTGTGCACACGCCCGAGGCCACCCTTCCTCGGTCTGTAACAGCAGGGATCTCACGACGGAGCCAGTCAGAGCGAGATGGGCACTCCTGGAGGAAGGGCCCAGGCCCCCGCTTCTTTGGGGCACCGTTTCCTTGATCTCCCCTACTTGGAGTTGGTTACATAATCCAGTGCTCTCGACACATGCCCCGTTCCTTCTCACATGTACTCATTTATCACAACGGACTTTCTCCATTTGGTATTCACAGAAGTTCCCGGCAGACGAGCTGGCAGAAGGGAGACGTGGGTTGGCGCCACTCCTGGAGGAGGCACCTCACAGCCGCTGCACGTCTTTCTACTCTCCGGACACACTGACCTTTCCCAAAGGGAAGGGATCAAAACCGGGTCTTGCAAACAGCAAGGGACGCCCTCCCTCCCCGACATAGGAGGCAAAAGAGGATGTTGGAGCTGTGCCCTCATGAACAGAAGAGAAAGTTCTGTTGACTGGCAGAGAATCGAGACACAGGGGCTCTAACTGCCCGGGTGAGCGGTAAAATCATACTTTACCAAGAGGACATTGTACCTGAGAAGGTGGATCAGACAGAGGAGACCGCTTTGGCGACCTTTTCACCCTAAATGTGTCACTGGAAATAAAATGGAAAATGTCAACGCAATAGACAGCGGCACAGAACAGTCCAGAACTCCCCAGAGCCCCACGCCCAGACCCACCCTCCAGCCCACGCTTCCCCACACCGCAGCCCTGCCTACGATTTATTCTGACTTAACAGATACCACTGCTGCCCCGAGGGAGAGTCCTCAAGCTGGAAATCTTTAGAGAGAGATGCCATTTTGGAGACCTGGCCCAGAAAATGAAGCTAAATTTAGCCAGATGTTCTTATTTTTAAAAGCAGATTTTGGTGAGATTAATGTATTCAGATCCATCCAAGAATGTCTGAGCCAAATGAGGCGGGGGCAGAGGGCTAGGCTCGGACCCAGTTAACGGGACTCCTTGCCACTCCCTGGAACTCTGCCCCTCAGAACTGCGCAACATTCTGACCAGAGACAGGACCAGGATTGAGATGATTCTTTTTAAAATTACGGCAGAATCCCCCTAACACACCATTTATCACCCTGAACACTCAAGTTCAGTGGCGTAAAGTACGTTCGCATTGAACAACCGACCTCCAGAACTCTTTTCAGGGATGAGGTAAGATTCCTCTAACGTCTATTCCCGACCATGGTTAATAACTCTTTCTTCTCTCCTTCTCCTTTATATAAATAATTGGGGGTGGGGGTGGGTCACTAGAGGCAAAGGCAACATCAGATCAGGTGTGTGAAGGGGTCAGAAGGAAAGCACTTTTGGCCTATGAGGTTCCACTGAGTCCACTGAGAGATCTGGAGGGAGGAGGGTCATTTCCCAGACAGAACGGAAGCCTCCCCACCTGCAGACCAGGCCCTGGTCTCAGGCCCCTCTGTGCTGCGGTCCTGCCTCCAAAGCAGCTGCTTTGGGGCCGGGAAGGGCATCCCTTGACCTTTGACCCCACTACCTTTCCCCGCTCTAAATATTAACTGGATGGGGCACTGGGAGGCTCAGTTGGGTAAGCATCTAACTCTTGATTTCAGCTGAGGGTGGTGAGATCAAGCCCTGCGTCAGGCTCTATACTGAGCATGGGGCCTGCTTGGGATTCTCTCTTTATCCCCCTGCCCTTTCCCCTCTTCATGCTCTCTCTAAACAAACAAACAAATAAATAAATAAGTAATAACTAGATGGACAAAGCGATTTGGCACTCAAGTTCCTTCCCTGTGTTCCCTTCAATAAAATGCTCTAACAATAACATTCAGCCATGAAAAAAATACTAGAAATGGTTATTTCCAGCACTTAACAGCATTTGCCGTATGAGCAATACAGCCACAGCTTGAAGCATGTATTTATTCATGCATATAAATATGTAACTGTATCTTTTAGAGTTGCTAACTGCCTCTAAAACACTAAAGAAATCCCTGGGCCAGAAGCAAGCCTGAGAGAGTCCACCCTACCCCGGGGCTGCTGGACGCCTGGGTCCCGGCCAGCTTCCCTCGTAAAGACAGGGAGGCAGGAAAGGTACCTGTCCTTGGGCCCAAGGGACTGCCCTAAACATCCCTCCGGGCCGTGTGGGCAGAGCCACGCGGCCTGGAGACGGTCTGCTCTGTCTGCACCGACGCCCAGCAGGGCGACCCACACACGGACGGCGTGCAGACACCCAGCCTGGTCCTGGGTGACCAAGGACGCAGGCCGGAGCAGGCTGGCGGTGGCTCTCGGTCGTATGCTCCACTCCGGGTCAACCTTGGAGTTTAGGGGGCTCCTGCAGGCCCAGGTCTCCAGGAGAAACAGCCCAGAGACTTCCGCTTCAACATTAGCAGGGACAAAAGCCCTCAGTCACCGCCTGCGGTTGGCCAGGTGCTTATTCCCACGTGAAACCATAGTACTTGGCAAGCAATCGCTCACGCGTCCAATTTGAAATGAAAGAATGGAATGAGAGCTTAAAAAAAATGCATGGGTTTCAGATGAAGACATCCAGTATGCAAGGGGGACAGTTCCATTCCTGACAAGCAGGCAGATGTTGGGTAATCACATTTCCACAGCCAAGCAGTTTCACGTATGCTAATCAGGACGAAACAGAAAAGTAACCTCAGCGCTCTCGGGGAGCCCCATGCCCCGCCTCCCCGTCCCCAGGCCCAACACAGAGACAAGCAGCAGCCATGGAGAAGAAATAAAAAGAGCTGGAAAGGAAAAACAAAAGGTGGGGAAACAAAAGCACATTTAGTGTAAGAGACAGATTCCATTAAATTTACTTACAACAGAGAACACACAGACATCACATCTTCAACCATCCTAAGACAAGAAGACAAGAAAAAAGAGAGACAGACAGAAGGAACTGACAAAAAAGATACCTCTGCAGACAATTGGTTACTAATGCTTTGGGACAGAAGAGTGATCCACGGGGGGGTCTGCGTGGGAGGGTGGGCAATATCCCGGCTTTCTGGAGGGGGCTTCCAATCACCCCGTGAACTGCCGGTGCCCAGAGAGCTTTGTCACATGGTGCCGGATTCCAAGCCCTGCGCTAGAGGTGAGAACAGGACTTGGGTTGGCTTCCCTGACCTGTTGGCTCTGCCAGGAGAGACTAACCAAGCTTCTGTGGGGAAGGAGGGGCTGCCTGGTGGCTACTGGTGGCTCTTGGCCCCGAAATAAGGAACCGTGGCCTTGTTGCCTGAGCATTTCAGAGTTCTGTCTGAGGCTGAAAATGAAGCATCCAACACAGATTCGATGGAGTCTCTAGGAAGGGCCTGGGAGGGGAGCTGATCTCCAGGCTCCTGGTGGGGGAGCCTTGGATCCCAAGACTCACGTGAGACTGCTTAGAGAGCCTCTTCTCAGGGAGCCCCAAGTTCTTCTCAAAATAACTCCTCGGGGAGCCCAGCCTGTCTCCGTTCACACCAGGCAGAGTCAGAGTGGCCAGCAGCTGTGGTCTGCCTGCTCTGCTGAGTGGGTGCCGGAAGCCTAGACTCTGTGACCACGTTCAAGTACTGACTGGACTCCGCGTGGGGGCGGGTGAAAGACTCTAAGAACCATCCCTGCTACGCCGGGACCCGCATCCTGGAAACGGACCCGCAGCCATCCCAGGGACAGCTGCCTCTGAGGACAAATTCCAATAGCACATAAAGGCACTCTACTGAGGCACCTGGGGGCGCTCAGTCGGTTAAGCGATGAACTTCCTCTCAGGTCATGATCTTGCAGTCTGTGAGTTCGAGCCCCGAGTCAGGCTCTGTGCTGACAGCTAGCTCAGAGCCTGGAACCTGCTTCAGATTCTGTGTCTCCCTCTCTCTCTGCCCCTCGCCCGCTTAGGCGCACGCTTGCGCTCTCTCTCTCTCTCAAAATTAAATAAACATTAAAAAAATAATAAAGGCACTCTATTTGGCAAGTGTTTGAGGACCACCGAGCCAATTATTGATGGCCTCCTGGGGATCACGGGGATTTTGGGGATTGTTTCTTCCTTTCGAGTTCAACTGATCTTTCTGGACCTATAGGGCCTTGGACTCTTGTCCGCAAAAGAGGGCTAGAAAAAGGGATGAAGACAAACAAGGTACTTCTGATGGAATGGCTGGGGTGCAGGGAAGGGCCCAGGCCAGACCTCTAGTGCATGGGCCTCCCAGAGACTACGGGTCTGGCTCCTGGAGGACACGTTAGTGAGCAGACACAAATACTATCAATTCTAACATTTGAAGGGCAGATCTCCTAGCTTCTAGGCCACCCCAAAAAGTAATCCCTGTGCCAAACAGGGAAAAGGCTAAGTCACCCAAGGGATGCTGAGCGGGTCTCTAGCAGACCAGTTCCCCTCTGGGAGATGGCCCACCCTCCCCTGGAGTCAAGTGTCAGGCCCTCTGCTAAAAGTAAAGCCTTATGTAAAAAAACAAACAACAACAACAACAAAAAACCTGTTTAAATAAAAAAGAAAAGAGGGTGCCTGGGTGGCTCAGTCAGTTAAGTGGCCAACTTCAGCTCAGGTCATGATCTCAGTCTGTGGGTTCGAGCCCCATGTCGGGCTCTGTGCTGACAGCTCTGAGCCTGGACCCTGTTTCGATTCTGTGTCTCCCTCTCTCTCTGCCCCTCCCCCACTCACACCCTGTCTCTCTCTCAAAAATAAATTTAAAAAATGAACTCTTTAAAAAAAAAAAAAAAAGTAAAGCCTTACACCACTGACATAATGTAGCAAAAGATCAAATATGCCAGCCCCAGAGGGATCTGGGCGCCGGAAGTGCCACCACTGTGGGCACAGAGAGGAAGGGAAACAGGGATCGGGGTGCGAACGTGGAGGCATCACGGCCCGCGGCGGGAGGGCGAGGGCAGCCGCGTGCGCCCGGGCTCACGGCCCAGCCACAGCCCCGCCTCGGAGCTCACCGCCTGCACCCCTGCACTTACGTCTTGAGGGGCGTCTTCTTCTTCTTGGCGGGCTTGTTGAGCCCATCCCCGTCCACTCCGTTGGCTTCGGTGGCACTGGCTGGGATCTCGAAGGAGGCCGGGGACTTCGAAGGCGAGGCTGGGGTCTTAGAGGACGTCTTAAAGGGGTCAACGGATTCGTCGCAGGCGTCTGCGTCAAAGGTGTAGGGCTGCTGGGGCAGTTTGGGGGACTCTTGCATTTTTGAGGTGGAAGAAAAAGGGTTAAAATCGGGGTCATCCCACTTGTCAATATCAAAGGTGTAGGTACCTTTCGCCATAGGGACGTCATTGGGCTCATCGGGGGAGCAGGTGGGTGAGGCAGGAGCGTTGTCGAGTTTCTCGGGCGTTTTTTTCATCTTTGGCCTCCTTAGGGGCATTTTGGCAACCGGCTTTTTGCCGAGCTTTTTGGTGGGAGGGGGGTTTTCCTGCTGGGTGTCCCAACTACCCTTGTCCTCAGAATAGTCAAACTCCAGCCGCACCGAGAGCCCTTTGACCGGGGAGTCCTCCTGTCCCCCGCTATCCGACGGGGTCACCTCCACGGCCTCCAGGGCCGTGGCTAGAGGCAACGTTTTCCTTCCAATGGGGGGTGAGTTCTGCACTCTGCCGCTTCCGGGAGCGGGGGGCACAGCCCCTTCGGCGCCCTCTGAGTCCAGGGGGCAGGTGGCCTTGGGCACAGCAGCAGGCTTCGGGGATGCTTCCTCTGACGGCGTGGGCGTCGCAGGTTCTGTCCTGGCCCCTTCCGTCTTCGTCTCGACGGCTCTGTTCTCCTCAGTGGGGACGGGACTCTCTTCGACCGGCTCTTGCTGTGTCTCTTTCACCGGGGGAGTTTCCGTGGGTTTCTTGGTGGCCTGCTTCTTTTTTAAGGAAGGCGGCCTCGGTTTTTTAGTTCGCTTAAGGGTACTGGAGGCACTGCTTGAGCCCGCACTGCACGCGTCTGGGGCCGGGGCCACGGCCTCGGCGCTGCCTGAGCAGGACGCACCGTCAAAGTCACTGGCTTGCAGGCTGAGCGATCGGGAGAGCGTGGACTTGGAGACAGGGACAGAATCCGTGGACTTCCTCCGCGTGCTCACTTTGCACTCCTGACTCTTAGCGTCCGAGCAGCGGGGCTCCAAGGTCTGGAAATCATCCACCAGCTCGATGGTGTCAAAGTCTAAGTTGTAAGTCCCGCTGCTGGCTATAGGCTTGTCTTCATCGAAGACGGCAGAGAAGGAGTGTGACGGCGGGCGGAAGGGGCTCCCCTCCACCGAGCTGCTGCGTGGGCCATCGGGGACGCAGGCCGTCTCAGAACCGCATCCTGAGGGAAAGGAGACAGAGCAGTCACCAGAGGACGAAGGACCCAGGAGCCTGGACTGCTCTCTAATTGGGGCCGGCCACCCCCCTCTAAATGGAGTCCCCAGGTCCCCCGGTCCCCTGCTGGGTGGGCACCAAGCCTGCTCTCGGGCGGTATCAGCTGCAGACCCCAGGTAGGCTAACCCTCTGGTCCCCCGTCTGATAAATGGGAGGGACGCAGGCTCTTTGGGGACAGCTCAAATCACTCAGTCGTTCCAAAACTGTTACCAAGTTCCCAGTCGGGACTAGGCACCATTCCATTCCAGGGGTTGGAGGTTCAACAATGAACAAAACAGACAAAATCCTTGCTCTTCTGGAAGGTACATTCTTCAGGGAAAAGACAGTTAAGAAACAAACAAGCGAGGGGCCGCCTGGGGGGCTCAGTTAAGTGTCCGACTTCAGCTCGGGTCATGATCTCACGTGAGTTTGAGCCTCACGTTGGGCTCTGTGCTGACAGCTCACAGCCTGGAGCTGCTTCGGATTCTGTCTCCCTCGCTCTGTGCCCCTCCCCCGCTCACACTCTCTTGTAAAAATAAACATACATTAAAAAAAAGAAACATAAACAAGCAAAATGTACAGATGCCAGATGGTGGTACACCGGTACTATGGAGAAAAGTAGGGCCACGGTAGGGGTGCTGCAATTTTAAAATAAAGGAGTTGGCACAGCTCTCCGGGGAGGAAACACTTAAGCAAAGATGAGAAACGGTAAAGGCATGAACCCAGGAGCATTATCTGGTGGAGGTGTGAAGGGAGCATCATAGGTAAAAGGAACAGCAAGTGCAAAGGTCCTGGGGTAGAGGCACATCTAGTGTGTTAAAGAAGCCTCAGAGGCCAGCGTGGGAGAGGAAGAAAGAGGAAGACAGCCATGAGCATCATCAAGCCTGTTTCTGACTCTTCAGAGCCAGCTGAGAAACAACAGGGAGCTTTTCCATGGAGGCCCCGGGGCCACGGCAGCAGGACTGAGGATGCCCTGCCTGCCACCTGTCCTCATGCCAGGTGTCTCCGGGCATACTCCACGTGCTGGCCACGAGATGCTCCATCACCTCGTGACCCCACCGTTCCATGGGCGTCTGGCCAGCCTGGCCTTGGCTTGGCTGCCCTGGGCTCTGCCCATGCCAGGTGGAGCCTTTCATGCATTTCTGGGTTCACAGCGGTCCTGGGCGGTCAGGAGGCCAGAAAACTAACAATACGTCACCAGACAAAGGAGGGCAAAGAGGTTGCAAAGAGGTCTGCAGGGATCGGAGAGGCGGCGCAGCCACGGCCTGGGACGGCGTCCCCAGAGTCGTGTTTCGCTGATGGGAGTCACGCCCCAGCTCCCGCGCCAGTCCCGCTGGGACTCCTGCCACATGAAGTCCGGGATGCTCAGTTAAATCTCAATTTCAGGTAACCGAATGAGGTTTTTGCCGTAAACATGTCTCAGTAACCCCTCATGTACCTGGGATTCAAGTTCAACTGGGTGCCCTGGATTTTATTTGCTGAATCTGGCAGCCCCTCTGCCATAACCCAGCAAATGAACAAGGTTCAGAAACGCTCAGCTCAAACTGAACTGGCCTCCTGCCGCACATTTTCTCAGAGCAATTCACGCTCACTATTGCAAGTGCCCAGGGCGTGAGTATTCTATACGGTGCTTCTGGAACATTGTGCACAAGCAGATCTTTCTCTTGGAGCACCTGGAGAGGAAGTGCTGGGCAGAGGCGGGGGGGATGACAAGGAAAGGAAAGCCCAAGCCCCCGGAGTTCAGGGACTGGCCTGGTCACCATTGCTCTCCCTGGACTTGTCCCACTTCCTCTTGCAGGCTCAAGGTCCTCGGGGTGCCTGGGTGGCTCAGGCGGTTAAGCCTCTGACTGTGGCTCAGGTCGTGATCTTGCAGTTTGTGGGTTCCAGCCCCATACTGGGCTCTGTGCTGACAGCTCAGAGCCTGGAGACATTTTCCAGATTCTGTGTCTCCCTCTCTCTCTGCCCCTCCTCTGCTTGCGCTCTGTCTCTCTCAAAAATAAACATTAAAAAATGCCTCTAAAACTGAAAGCACCTTCTGGAAGCACATCTATTCGTGGCTTAAAACTTTTTCATCTCTTCGGTGCCCAGAGCCACCGAGGCCCTCCTTAGAGCAGACATCCCAGAAAATGGAGCGATTTCTTGAAACCTCACAGTTCTTTCCAAGAGATTCCTCCCTCACCTGAAAACACTCCTGCTTCCTTCCCATCTCAAAAGAAGAAGATTCCTCCCTGCTTCCTCTTTTTTTTTTTTTTTTTAATGTTTACTTATTTTGAGAAGGCGGGGAGGGCAGAGAAAGAGGGAGAGAGAGGATCCCAAGCAGAACGGTTCTGCACTGTCAGCAAGGAGCCTGACGCCGGGGCTCCAACAGTGAGATCACGACCTGAGCGAAATCGAGTCGGCGCTGAACAGACTGAGCCACCCAGGCGCCTCCTGCTCCTTTCTTTGGTCAACTCCCTCCTACGTCCTCCAGGGCCTGGCACCCTCAAGCACCCATCCTCCTGCCTGGACACACAGCACAGGGCGCGGAAGGACCAGGGGATCCAGCAGAAGAGGCGCTTTCAAGTGGGCCGTGCAGGAGGGAGAAAGCCTCAGCCCATCTTGTTCCCAGAGCAAGACCCACGACCACCAGCGTCTTCTCTTCGGGCCGCCTCGCGCCTTCCCAGGTCCTTCCGACCTCAGGACACCCCCGAAATCCTGCACCCGCAGCAGATACTCAGCTTAACCATCTGCTTTCTGTCTGACTCTTTCCTCTTTAGAACCGACCTCCCCTAATTAAGTCATCACAGGTTGGGGAAGCTAATCTTGCTGTGGGGTTTCCGGGCCTGGGCACTGTGGCCATTTCAGGATGGTTAGGACGGGAAGTTGGCCACAGGATGTGTAGCAGCATCTCTGGCTTCTACCCGCTTGATGCCACAGGCACCCCAACCTCAGTTGGGACAACCAAAAATGTTTCTCAAAATGGCCAAATGGCCTTGCGAGGGGCACAAGAGCCCCTGGGTGAGAACCACTGCCCCACTGTGTGCATTCACGCAGGGTGCCCATTACAAGGTGGGGAGGAGGGGGGGGGGCCTTGCAAATGCTCTTCAGAGGAATCCCGGACCCGAGAAAAGGTCACTGCCATGTGTGGGCCCTGATTTTCCAAAGCAAGTGTGGTCCGATCGGGTTCCCAGCCCCTCCTACCGGATTTCTAAATTCCACTCGCCTTATCTGCCTGGAGACCATTCATTCATTCATTCCACAAATAACCTGGGTGCCTCCTACACGTCAGCACTGTGGGACTGCGCTGGACACAGAGTCAAGGAAAGAAAGACAAGACCTCATGCTGGAAGCCATTTCTGAACTCACTAAAGTTGAGAAAACTCCTTGTGAGGTAAGGCGGGTTTGCAAGGCTCCTGCTGTCAGATGGCGACTGATGTCCACCCCCAACTCAATTATTTTTGCTTGAGCACCGACCCCCAAGGTGCCTTGTTGACTGGTATCAGGAGTGACTTGTCCCCTTATCCTAAAAATATGCGAATTGTACCTTGTGAAGGAACTTATTATAGGAATTCCTTCTTTTGTGTTTATGGGAACAAATATTACATTTCCTGAGAAACCTGTTTTTCTTCCCCTCAAGAAAACAGGCTCTTGACCCCTGCTCACAAAGACCTAACTCTTGCCTTTGCCATGCTAAAAACATTGCCGTGTATTTGAATGCTGAAGATCCCTTCCTGCCCCATGTGATAAGCATCTAAGTCTCCTACACCAATCACTACTGATAAGGATTATGCATGAGTCTTCTACCAATCTATGTTCTGGGAAATTTTTACATGCCAAAGAATTTGTCATCAGAAATCATTGTCTAAGGCAAATGCCACTTCTGTGCTGGCCTCATACATTTTTTCCATAAAGCTGACTCTCCCATGAGAGCAGAGATGCCTGCCTGGGGATCAGAAAGAAACTCCAGGCTCTCTCACTCCCTTGTGCTGACACGTCCATCCTTCAGGGAGCCCTGGACCTGATGGAGCTCGACCCCGGCAACCTCACATGGATCCAGCCACGGGAACGGGTCTCTACCTTGTGGACCCCATCACTGGAGACCTAGGCAATGCCTGCCCAGGCTCAAGGTTTGGGATCAGTCTGATAACAACAAGAAAAGGGCATCTCTGGTTCATCATAGGGAGTCCTCCTGGGGGGTCCCAGGGCGTCACTCAGCGCAGGCCACCATAACAAAGTACCACAGTCCCTCTGGATGGCAGGGGTGTGTCCTCTGTGTCCTCAAGCAGCCTTTCCTCTGTGTGCGTTCACCCCGAGGGCTCCACCCTTATGACCTGTTTAACCTTAATCACCTCCTTAAAGGTCCTATCACACTGGGGGTTAGGGCTTCAACATATGGATTTGGGGGAACACAATGTCGTCCGTTAACACAGGCGCAGGGTAGTCAAATCCTCAAGCTCAGGTTAAAAACAAATGTGTTTTGAAACAAGAGGGATTTCTAAGGAAAGAGAGAAAGCCAGTAAGGGACAACTGACGCCATTTAACTGATGTCACCCTACCATCTCCAAAGGCCACATTTCCCAACCTTGCAGGGAGTGTTTCTTTCTTTCTTTTTAAAACATTTATGTTTGAAGAAGAGAGAAACAGAGTGCAAGCAGGGGAGGAGCGGAGAGAGAGAGGGAGACACAGACTGTGAAGCAGGCTCCAGGCTCTGAGCTATCAGCACAGAGCCCAACATGGGATTCGAACCCACAGGCTGAGAGATCATGACCTGGGCCAAAGTCCAGCGCTTAACTGACTGAGCCACCCAGGCGCCCTGGATTGTGGGACTGTTCCTAACAGAGTACTTACTGCTACCTGTGCTGGTCCCTCTCTCTCCTGCCCCTTGCTGCCCACTCCCAACTCTGGACCAGGATCCACGGCCCAGAGGACCGAATGTGTCCACACATGGCACCCCAGCGCTCACACAGTCTCACCTGAGATCAACAGATCAAAGTAAATGGTCTCACACACAGGAGCATGGATTTACCTCTTCTAGGCACATGAATCAATCTATTGCAATTAATAACGTTTATTCTGGAAAAGGTCTTCATTTTAAGGAGGCAACGAGACCTAAGTGGAGCATATTCGGTCTTCATGTGGCACGTTACCGGCGGCCGTGGGCCACTCGGAGCAAGTCCAGGGTGCGTTCAGCACTTCCCAAACCTGCCTACCCTGAGACGCACCGCAGACGCCTCTTAAAACCCCAGCCTCCGGGCTCCAACCTCAAGAAGCACTTTGGCACAGCTTGGGTGGGGGTTCCGAACCCCCATTTCCACGTGACACAGACGTCCGAGGGCCAGGCTGGCTCACCTCACCGGCGTCCTACCAGGACCTGTCCTGGTTCTGAAAACCTCCAGGGGTGGCAGCTGAGTTTGTGCCTCACAAAGGGCTTGGAGGAGGAGCCTGGCTCGGAGGAGCCTCGACTGATCTCTGAGGCCGGTGGCTCCTCAGGGCTGTGGGGATTCTGCCTCGGAGACGCGTGGCCGTGACCGCAGAGCCGGCCCGCGTGCCTGGCCAGCAAGCGAGGCAGGAGGCCTGTGCACACGTGGCTTCTCTTCTAAACCCAGTGGGTCCGTCTTCAGATTCGCAGGGAGACCCTGCTGGTCCCGCCCCCCAACCCAGTGGGTCCGAGCCCACCATTTCCTGGACGTCTGCCCTGATCCCGCACGTCCGTGCTCTCTTCAAATGCCAAAGGCTGAAGAGGGAGCAGGGCTGCCTGAGAGCTGAACTCTGAGAAGGAGCCAGCCTATTCCCACCAGAGCCCACCTTGTGAGCAGCCTGGCGTGGCCCTGGTCGGGAGAGCCTCGCTAGGGGGGGCAAAATGTGACATCACCCCATGGGCACCCCGGAGCACTGTGGGGGAACAGCCTCCTGGAGCGTGGTGTGCAAAGCCAAGGAGGAGCCTGGGATGGACCTGGGGTCTACAGGTGGGGTGTCCACACACCTGTGCTCAAGGCCACCCCAGGAGAGGGCTGGGGCTTGGGTGAGTGGAGAACGAACAGACTGACAGCCAGGCCTCCATTCATACTCTTGCTCTGGCCGGAAGCCAGGCGAATTGTAAAATGCAATGACATTTGATCTTGATGTTGGTTTTACAAAGAAATGGGTAGAGTTCTTTTTACCTGCCCTGGGTTCAAACAGGCTATTACTTTACAAAGGGTAGATACTCCTGGGCTGATCCCCAAGCAAATATGCTCCGTCGCTCTGGGGGGAAGGGGTTAGGACCAAAAATTAGGGAGGGCAGGTGTCTTTGCTGGTGTCTGACAAGTGCAGTTTTCAGATTCTCCCATCTTGGCAGCTCATCAGCTCGTGCTGTCTGATTCTGCATGGCCAGTCTGGGTGCTGGGCCCGGAGAGGGCTCTTCTGGCAGTTTACTTGATTTTGAGGTGAAGGAGCCAGAGGCCTGCTGAGAGTCTTCAGCGTTACCATGTTTTCTTTCCTATTGTAAAGCATTTTCAAATTCTCTTCCTATAATATTGTAAAAAAATAAAAAAAGTCACCCTTAGGTTTAATG
>NC_043701.1:177509295-177513065 GCF_006229205.1 Suricata suricatta | reverse complement strand
AGATAGATTGTAATTTCTAGGTCAAACATGTGCGTAGGAGTAAACTCTTATTTTTTTATGTGGGTAACAAGTTCATGCCCAGAAATGTGTGGGGGACTTTTAGGAAAGAGTTTGGGAGAAAACGATGGTGTATTACCGTGTCCAGTCCATCCCCACGCACCCAGGAGTGACCAGGGAAGGCCCTGGCCGTGGGCAGACGGGGACCTTCTGGGATTTGTGCAGCGGGGGCTGGGTGCGGGCTTCGCCTGGAATGTGACAAATGGCACTTCTCCCCCTGCTGCGCTGTCCCACCAGGGGCTCTGCACACACAGAGCTGCCTGCCAGGCAAGTCACCGTCCCCCCCCCCCACCGCCCGCCAGTCCCCAGTGGAAGACCAGGGTGTTTTCCGGTTTACAGACCTACTGCCTCTCACTCCCAGGGGGCGGACAGAGGTACTGGCAGGGGTCACAGCTAACAGCTAACCTCGCTGTGACACCGACAGTGGTCACTCCTGCTCCTTTCAGCTTCTGGGTCTCCAGACTTCCCTCCCGCCTTCCCTCAAGCATAATGATGGGCATGAAACCAGCGGTTCCAGAAAAGTGCTCTCTCTACAAGCAGAAGATAATGTCTAGACATATCACTAGGATGACACCACACGCCCCCAGTCTGACCAAGCAGAGTCAGTGCTGACAGTCCACAGCCACATGAATGCTGGCTCTGCCGCGGATCAGCTGGGTGACCCTGGCCAAAGTCCCTTAACCCCACTGCGCCGCACTGTCACGGGCCCCAGTACCACCTCCCAGCTGCTCCGGAAATTACAGGCTTTTAGCAGTGCCCGCTACAAAGAACATGCACACAATTGTTACTTGTTCTATTCTTTTCTTTGAGAGAGAGAGAGAGAGAGAGCGCGAGCACACAGTGGGGGGAAGGGGTAGAGGGAGGAAGGGAGAAAGAGATAGAGAAAGTATCTTTAAAATTTTTTTTTGTTTTTATTTATTTTTGATATAGAGACAGAGCATGAGAGGGGGAGGGGCAGAGAGAGAGAGGGAGACACAGAATCCAAAGCTGTCAGCACAGAGCCCAATTCAGGGCTCGAACCCACAAACTATGAGATCAGGACCTGAGCCAAAGTCAGATGCTTAACCAGCTGAGCCACCCAGGTGCCCCAATAGAAAGAACATCTTAAGCAGTCACAGAACCCAACATGGGGCTCGATCTCACAACAAACTGTGAGATCATAACCTGAGCTGAAACCAACAGGTGAATGCTTAACCAGCTGAGCCACCCAAACGCCCCTTTTCTTTTCTTATCAAAAGTCATCTGTACCAGGGACGCCTGGGTGGCTCAGTTGGTTAAACGTCCAACTTCTGCACAGGTCATGATCTCACAGTTCGTGAGTTCGAGTCTCGCGTCGGGCTTTCTGCTGTCAGCACAGAGTTCTTTGGTGATCCTGTCTCCCTCTCTCTCTGCCCCTCCCCTCCCCTCAACAACAAATAAATACTTTAAAAGAGGATCTATAACAGGAAAACATACACAGAGCTCAGCTTATACCCTGTCCCAGTAGAGAGGGAGCCGCCTACATGGGTGTGTGTGGGGCCCACGAGCACCCTGAGCTACTCTTGTGATTCACTGGGCTGCCATGAGCTGGACAGTCAGGTCCCCTGATGAGGTCTTTAAGGGAAGTCTGTGCATCCGGAGGCTCAGGGTCCCTCCAGGTTCTCTGTGCGCCCACCCTTCTCCTGTTTGTGACTCCTCTGAGCCTCAGTGGTAAATCAGGCATTCTTGGGAGGATGAAAAGGAAGAACCACAGAAGCACCTAGCACAGGGCATAGCAGCACCCAGATATGGCAGCTGGGGGCCCCCAACTCCTGCACGTGCCACAGTGACCCCACTCCCTGTGCCCCTGCCCCAGGCTGGGCTCCCAGTTGCCTCCCTGTCTCTCTGTGGAGACACCCCCATACAGCTACCTCAGGGGGAGGAAGGCAAGTGACAAGGAGTATGGAGACATGGTCCCTGTGGGGACAGAAGCCACTCGGTGTGCTGAGCTCCTTTCTGAGTCAATCTGAAGATAGTGGCCATGAACCACCATGTGGAACACAACCAGTGCCTCAGCAAAAGCCACCCTTTCCATGGGGCAGAAGGAGAGGGCCAGGGCACACAGGGCACAGCGTCTCCAGTCCCCTCCAAGGCCTTCCCGGCACTGGGCAGTCTCTCGGCGAGGGCAAGAGAACAGGCTTCACCCCAGGGGAGCGGAGTGTCCCCAGAGGGACGAGGAAAAGTGTCCGTGGAAGAGCCTTCTTCACTGGCCATCTGCCTGCTGCCCACGGGTCAACTGCTTGCCCATCCCCCGCCTCGGGGTACTGAGAGGCACCAGATCACTCCACCAGCAGAGAGCAGGGAGTCAAGAGGTCTGGTTCTGATCCTGGAGCCCCGCCCCCTGTGCGTGGTGTGATGGAGGGCGTGGTCGGAAGCCCCGCATCTCGCTGGGGAAGCAGGTGATGTTACTGGACGTGCAGGGGTGCTGTGAGCACGGGTGATGACTCTTGGCTGAGTTGGGGATGAAACGCACAAAGAACCCAGTGTCGGCCCGGCACACGGTGGATGCTGAAGCAGGAGGTATTACTTAATTATGTGACATTGACTTATGCCCCTTGTTGTCCGGCTTTGAGCTCCAATAACAGTGCCAACGTACAGCAGCCACACACTGTAATCTCAGAACCAGGGAAGGTCAGAGAGGGAAGGAGGATCTCAGAGGACTGGTAGGTTGCCCTGTTCATTTTACGGACAAGAACACTGGGCTGAGACGGGCTGCATCCTGGCCTGGCCCTGACGAGGGCCAGGTGAGCACACAGCATGCCATCTTCCTGTCCCAGGAGGGCACGAACAGCTGGCAGGACCCGGGGTGTGGCAGCTGATTGTTCTGCACAACGTGGGTTTCCGGAAGGGCAAATCATGTCTTTATTCACAGCCGTGGGTCTAGTCTATTATTCTGTGTGGCTCTTCCGGTCCCTTGAGCAATATCCCAGGCACTCTGCAGATGAAAACCAAACAACAGCTACCCCTCCTCTGCCCTTTCTTTCCTGTGGTTCTCCGAAGGAACCTTTCTTCTCTTCTAGCCACCTCTGGAAGCAGGCACACTGTCCTCTCTGCTGGGCCTCACGCTGCCTGCAGAATGGACCAGCAGACATCTCTAACAAGTGCAGTGAATCAAATGGAAATCCATATGGCTGAAGCCAGGGGCACGTTAAGCTGACACAATCCCAACCCTAAGAGGCTGCATTGTGTGATCCATATATATTTAGCTTCGCTGGAGTTTTCTGAGACCGAGAAGCATAAAGTCCCTGTTCAAAGACTCCAACTGGTGTAATCAGAAGTCCCGTGGGGCTGTGACTCGTGGCAATTACCAGCTCCCACCCCTCCTGAGCGGCGGTGATCTCTTAATCCCCCACAGTGCTCCTTCTTTCAGAAACTGCCATCTAAGAAAGAGGCAGGTGCCGTGTGCGTGTTTGTTTTTAAGGATGAAGACTGTTCTTTGCTTTGTTGGGAAGCAAGTCAGGCAGAAGGAACATGGGCAGGCCACAGAGAGAAGCGGCAAACCACCCCCAGGCACAGGACACATGGCCAGAAATCCTAGAAGGTCCACGTCTGCCCACGGCCAGGGCCTTCCCTGGTCACTCCTGGGTGCGTGGGGATGGACTGGACACGGTAATACACCATCGTTTTCTCCCAAACTCTTTCCTAAAAGTCCCCCACACATTTCTGGGCATGAACTTGTTACCCACATAAAAAAA
>NC_043701.1:177465964-177509195 GCF_006229205.1 Suricata suricatta | reverse complement strand
CATTAAACCTAAGGGTGACTTTTTTTATTTTTTTACAATATTATAGGAAGAGAATTTGAAAATGCTTTACAATAGGAAAGAAAACATGGTAACGCTGAAGACTCTCAGCAGGCCTCTGGCTCCTTCTCCACCTCAAAATCAAGTAAACTGCCAGAAGAGCCCTCTCCGGGCCCAGCACCCAGACTGGCCATGCAGAATCAGACAGCACGAGCTGATGAGCTGCCAAGATGGGAGAATCTGAAAACTGCACTTGTCAGACACCAGCAAAGACACCTGCCCTCCCTAATTTTTGGTCCTAACCCCTTCCCCCCAGAGCGACGGAGCATATTTGCTTGGGGATCAGCCCAGGAGTATCTACCCTTTGTAAAGTAATAGCCTGTTTGAACCCAGGGCAGGTAAAAAGAACTCTACCCATTTCTTTGTAAAACCAACATCAAGATCAAATGTCATTGCATTTTACAATTTGCCTGGCTTCCAGCCAGGGCAAGAGTATGAATGGAGGCCTGGCCGTCAGTCTGTTCGTTCTCCACTCACCCAAGCCCCAGCCCTCTCCTGGGGTGGCCTTGAGCACAGGTGTGTGGACACCCCACCTGTAGGCCCCAGGCCCATCCTTGGCTCCTCCTTGGCCGAGAGGTACAAACATGGGTATGGTCAGCCCTGGGAAGACAGGCCTGAGACGGGACTAGGTGGGCCCAGGAAGTGGCTGCCCCCAGGCATCCGGAGTGTGGTCTAAGAGGAGACTGGCCTGAGCCCCACCACGCAGCCAGGAAAGCAGAGTGTGGCTCTAAACTACAGGGGCCAAAGCAGGTGGGTAGTCCAGGTTTAAGGACGGTACCACCTGGCCCCCTGACCAGTCTGCTGGGCCACTTCTGGAACCACCTGACTTCCTGGCCAGCCTGCAGAATCATTTCTGGGACCCCCTGGCTGGCCTGTGGGGCCACTTCTGGCAGTCCCCATCTCCTTCCGGGTCTAATGTTAAGCCTTCAGGCTGGAGGGGGTCCTGCCCCTGCTGGGTTAACTGGAAGATGCATGTGGAGAGCACGAGCCAGTGGGGAGGCCGGGACTGAGCCGTATCCCGCCCCTCCCTCCACCACCTCCAGGAGCCACCGCATCGGAGAGGAAAGGTCTGTGTTTTAATTCACACTCGGGGAGAAAGTGATATGCAATCAGGTAACTTGTGGTTAAGGAGGAATAATGAACCAACCGTGCATGCTTCTGGCTATCTACGGCTTTCTCTTCTTTCCCATTTACCACCTATGTTGGTTCTCAAGCCCACGGGCGGCTGCAGTCGTTAAGGAAAACGCAGATTCACATGGGCTGTCCAGACAGAACCAGTGTTCTTACAGGACCCAAGGGCCAAATGCTAGAATCCAAGATACAGTCGTGAACAGAAACCTCCCAGACTCACTTGCCCCCTCGAACTCAATTCTGGATGCCAAGTGGATTCTCCACAGGCTCCCTCCAGACGTCTTCAAGGCAAACATAATAATCCATTCTATCTGCTCACTCTCAGTTTGCATTCACAAAACACAGCCCAGAGCAGAGGGCCCTGGAGGCTGGGGGGGGTGCCTAAGGAGCTCCGGCGATGGCCCCCGGGAGTGGGTGCCCTCCTCCAGCTGCCCCTGCCCAGGGCTGCCCCCCTACTCGCCTGGGGAGCACCTGACCTTGGGTACCTGGTTCTTCCAGGGGAGGCTGTGCGCTGGTCTCAGGTTCTGGCGTGACCTCGGGGGGTGGCGGAGGTGGTGCTGGTGGGGCTTTGACAGGTGTCGTTGACTCGGGGGTCTCAAATGCTTCTTCAGAGTCAGAACTCCTGGTGGAGAGAGGAGGGGAGAGATGCAAGGTTAGGTGAGGGCTAGGGCCGAGTCTGCTCCGGGGGGCCGGGGGCCAGGGTACCTGAGGACGTGTGGCACTTTGACCCCCACCTGGGACCCCTAGAATCAGGCTCGCCCAATTCGACTCTTTGAAAACAGACGTGAGGAAAGTCATTTCTCAGCATGATTCCCAAGAGGGAATCTCATTATTGCCAGCTTTGTGCCCACATGATATAGGCTTTTGAATTTGGCTCTAAGAAAAATTCCTATTTCTGGCTGTAGCGGCAAATACAAACACAGGGGAATCTCTTGATCAACCTTGGCACCAATTCAGTCCAACTGACAGTTCCACGAACACGTTTTGATGCCATGATTCCAACACACTGCACGATCCCCACTCCATGAAACCGAACCTCTCCCTGTCGTTGTCCCCCACTGCCCTTCCTCCCCAGAGCGCCTCGTAACTCATTGTAGATTTATTCACCTTCTAATTGTGTTAATGATCTCTCTCATCTACTGAGCTTCAAGGCCATGATGGCGGCCAGTCTTGTTTATCACAGTGTCTCTGAGCCTAAGCCAAGAGGTAGTGAATAAACAGCTGTGGAAAGGAAGAAAAGAAGAGGAAGGAAGGAAGGAGAAAAAAGAAAAGAAAAGAAAGAGAAAGGAGGGAGGGAGAGAGAGAGAAAGCAAGCAAGCAGGCCAGCTCACTCACTGGAGGATGTGCCAGCCCCAGACATAAAGCACAGCCTGCTGACCCCACGATAGGATCACAACCCTCACACTGCCCTGCAGGCTGGTCCGCCCTCTGCCCTGGAAAAGACTCCTCACCCAGAGAACTGGCCCCAAATTCCACCCAGACGACACCCCTCCCAGCAACACGGGGGAGGCTGCTCAATAAACTGAAGCCCGGTCCTGGGCTCCAGAAAACCCCGAGCAGATGGCCCTCTTCATCACCCTCCTTCTCCCAGGGGCTCAGTTTTAAGCCACAGAGAAAGAGGCCTCCCCAGATTGAGGAGCCGGGCACATGACCTGAGGCTGGGGGGCAGCTCCTCCCTTGCTCCAGATGCCCAGTGGCCCCCGGGCCTGGCCCAAGCTTGCTCTGAGGAGGCCAGAGCACAAGAAAAACCAGCATCACCTGGGCGGATGCCCATCTCAGGACCTAAAAGATCACTGACTCAACTTACTCATTTGCAACAAGGTAATGCTCAAGAGGGCGGCTACTTAGTTCTGGGCTGGCACAGTGGCCCAGCGGGCAAATCTGGGTGAAGACGTCTAGAATTAGTAGGTGACGGGCCAGGTGAGCATTGGAGCATGAGGTACTCACACTGCTGGGCTCTCACCGGGGTCAGAGGACCGGTGACCTCGGCAGACGGCACCGTCTTCCGAAGACCATCTGTCAACCGGCAGAGCCAGGAACCCAGCCAATCCCTCCAGGCCGCCGGCCCAGGAAAAAAGAGCCATTTGGTGAGTTCCCCTTCAGAAAAATCTACATTGATGTTTTTACAACTCGTTAGTGACTCATCTTATCAGTGCCAAAGACCCCCCTTCCTCCCCATCCCCAAGAACCCAGGCCCCTCCACAAAGCCCTCAGAGGACCCGAAGAGACAAACAGAAACGTTAAGATCTGTATTTGATGAGATCCAATGCGCCAAAGCCCGCACACTATCAGATTTCCTAAGTGAAGACGCACTCCACACAGACGGGCCGGGGCCACGCTGACTCCTCACAAACACACATGAATATTTAAAGGTCTTCGCTTTTGTCTAGGGAAGGGAAGATACACACTCAGACAACAGCAGATCGAGGTGTCTGAGTTTTGCCGAGTCTGTTACCAGGCATGAAATACACAAGGAAGTTACACAACGGAGCATCAAAGAGGAGGAAGAGTTCGGATCACCCTGGCAGGGCCTGGAAGTCACCCTGCCCCCCAGCACGGGCTGCCTCAGGGGCAGCACTGACAAGACACACAAAGTCGACTTGCCTCTTTCCAGAACTTCCTCGAAGGGCCACCAGACTGGAGTCTGCGCTGCTAGTCACCGCGGTCCACATCCACTGGGCCCATTCCACCAGGGGCCATTCCCGCCAGGAGGCAAAAGCCATCTCTGCTGAAGGACAGCCCCCGTCCCCTGAATTCCCACCCCTTGGTTCCCTTGCCCTCGTCTCGGGGATCTAACTCTGTCCAAGATGCCGGGAAGAAGTCAGCAGCACCACCAGCCACGGATGCCGTGAGCTTCTCCAGAGCGCAGCGGAGACAGCGGGGAGAGGCTGCCAGCTCTTCCCGTGGCTTCTGCAACCCTGGGCCCCGGCAACGTGCGGCTTTAGCGCGCAAAGGGCCCCTGTTCTTTCCTAACAGCACAAGCAAGCGACAGGGAGGGCCGGATGCTCTCGGGCTGGAGCTGAATTCCAATGAGGTCTGCCCCTGCCGCAGCTGCCCGGCCGGCCAGCACACCTGCCCAGAAGGAACCGCCATTCGCCACTGCCCTGTGAGGGAGGCAGCGGGCACTCTGAGCCCCTTTGTGACTCCCTGCCCGTCTGCCACGATCCATTTCTGCCTCAAAACACCACGGGGCGACTGGGCACTGCGAGAATGGCATTCACTTCCGGTGATGCCTGTCTTGTGTTCACATTTCCGCACCCTCTCCCAGGAGCAGAGAGCAAGTTAATTAGAGGAGGCGGATGGCAGCTTTTTTAATTAGCTCTTTTTTCCCCTGTTCAGTTTCCCAGAGGGCTCAGAAACATTTCCAAGAGCAGGGATTTCTGCAGTCCACCCACAAAGAGCCTGTACATAAAAATAAAGCAGCACTTTGGCGTCCCAGTGCATAAAAGCAGTTCCCATCGGCCGTTTGATTTTTTTTTTCTACTAGAACAAACTAAAGTACAATAAATTCTCCTGTTAAGGCTCCACACGCTTTCAAAATGAAAGAAAAGGAAATTAACTTAATGCATCAGCAAGAATGGGCCACTCCGGTCTGTTAAAACATCTCTCAATTATATGAAAATGCATTTACCAGGATACGCATGCACACATTCATGCAAATACATGCAAATAAACTGACAGACATGTCTTTTCACAGTGTAAAAAGGTAGGTCTTAATGGCCAGGCATGAAATATGAGGACCTTAATTCCAAGCATGAAAGCTTTATAATGGGTATCATATGCGGAACTTTTTGTTATGCATCAGGCCCTGGGTTAGGTCCGTTTATACATTTCTCTGTAATCTCCAAAAATACCCTGGCTGGTGGCGAGCAGGCCCAATTTACAGATGGCATCCCTCTGGGAAGCAAATCGCTTTGCCCTTGGCCATCTCGTTAGTAAGCCACGGAAGCTGGGCTCAGATCTAGAACTGTCTGCCTATAAAATCTGCGCTCTTCTCACAGTCTCAGGGGCTTCCAAATATTTTCAACAGCAGAACTATTCTTCCAAAGGAATCCTATACACAGAGAAAAGTAGTGTTTATCTTATAAATGCAAGTTATACTCTATTTTCGCCAGTCTATCCTGGAAACAACCAAGCAAACAAATATGACAAACCTGAAAACTTGACACTAGGGTTGGGGGCTGCTAATTGCAGCATCAGATCTGCTGATAAATGTCTCCTGGTTGCACGTTACCAGGAAAAGTCCTGATGCAAACTGATGAGTGATTGCAAACAGCACCCGGTTTTGAACAGCTTGCCCGCTGACCCCAGGGTATTCTTTACTAGGGCAGACAGGGCAGAAGAGCTACCTAAGAACAAAACCAAACGAATCCATAGGCACAAGGCAAGAGGCTGGCGGTCTTCAACGCCACAGTGTGGTGTGCACAGAAGGGAAGGAAAGACACAAACAGGTAATCCCCAGTACAGAGAGGCCGTGCGACCCACCGAAACTAAAGCTGTCAATCTCCCCAGGTGTGTGTCAGTAAAGTTTTAAAGTATTTTTGAAGTATCTTCTCAGATTTCAAAGAATCTCTGTATAGTTCCGAAGTCCCACGGAGCAGAGTCTGAAAATCTCTGCTCCACGCAATGAAGAAATCAGGACCTCCACAGATGGCACCCTGAGTTACAACAGAGCACTTACGGACACTGTCCCCAAAGCAGGACAGTTGGCAAATGTCGAAGCCCAGGGCTTGCTGACCTCTCTTTTTACTTTAAATATGTTCATGTTTTACATCTATGAACTATAACAACAAAATAGTAAAAAAGATCAGCTCCTACAGGCAGATTCATTAATATAACATAGGTGAGCACAATACATAATGAATTTAGTATAACACATACACACACATATACACAAAAGTATGTGTGAATGAGTAGGCATATAAATAAAACATGGGTGTCTCTTAATAAAGAGGTGTTATGAATGTAGCTTTTCAGCTTATTAAGTGGTTATGTTTTGCCCAAATTTTACTGGAGGTAATTCGAGAGTTTGGGGACATAAATCTGAAATAACACAGACGGAATCTTCCAACTCTGAAGATGGAAGAAAATTTCCCATTCCGACACGCTCATCACGTCCTTCAAAACAGGAGAGGAGGGGTGCCTGGGTGGCGTCTGACTCCTGATTTCAGTTCAGGTCGTGATCTCATGGTTTGTGAGTTCGAACCCCACGTCAGGTTCTGTGCCAATGACGCAGAGCCTGCTTGAGATTCTCTGTCTCTCGCTCCCTCTGCCAGCCCCTCCCTGACTTGTGTGCATGCTCTATGAAAAATAAACTTTAAAAAATAAAATAAAATAAACAGGCAAGGGAACTGAGGCCAGGGGAGCTGCAGTGACTTCCAAAGTAACCAGCCCCTTCCAACAAGGCCATGAGGAACAGAGCCTCCAGATAAGAGCCTTGCTTCTAAGAGCCTGGCCCCCCGCCACCTGGAAATCTAAGTTACCTGTAGTTACATGTTATCTGAGTATAAGAAACAGTTCGTTCTTCTTTTTTTTAATGTTTATTTTTGAGAAAGAGAGACAGAGACAGAGCATAGTGGGGTGGGAAGCGGGCAGAGAGAGAGGAAGACACAGAATCTGAAGCAGGCTCCAGGCTCTGAGCTGTCAGCACAGAGCCCAATGTGGTGCTCGAACCCACGAACCATAAGATCATGACCTGAGCCCCAAAGTCAGATGCTTAACCGACTGAGCTACCCAGGCAACCCAAGAAACAGTTCATTTTTATGCATTGCTAAAGGAAAGTTCTCTTTCTAGAAAGTTTTCCATTCCTACAACAGTTTCTCAGGATTCTTGTGAAACTGAGCGTGGAGACAGAGGATTTGGGGACCAGCCCGCAAGAGTGGACGGTCCCAGCGCAGGCACTCTGGAGGTGGGGGCTCCCGGTGACAGAAGCCCCACCCTCTCAGGTCCTGGCGGGGGCCGAGCCGGCAGGGCACGTGCCCTCCAGCCTCCCTCCCCTTGGCCAAAGCCGGGGAGAGGCTCCAGTGCTGGCCCAAAGACCACCTGCCAATCCTGAAGGCAGGGAGGCCTTCCAGAAACAAAAACGGAGCTCTCGGCAGATCAGACCCTCTCCTTCATCTCTGCGTCTCAGAGTCTGATGGATTTGTGAGTGAGAGCGTGTTTGTGAAACGGCTTCGCGCTAAATTCTATTCATCAAAACATTCCACTTTAGACAGGCTTGTCAAGAAATGGCGGTCTTTGCAGGAACATGAGCATAGTCTCTCTCTCTCTCTCTCTCTCTCTCTCTCTCTCTCTCTCTCTCTCTCTCTCACACACACACACACACACACACACACACTCTTCCCTCCTGCCTAAAACAACTTGACTGGTGATTTAAAAAAAAATTTTTTTTAATGTTTTACTTATTTTTGAGACAGAGAGAGACAGAGCATGAGCAGGGAGGGGCAGAGAGAGAGAGGGAGTTACAGAATCTGAAACAGGCTCCAGGCTCTGAGCTGTCAGCACAGAGCCCAACGCGGGGCTCGAACCCATGAACCATGAGATCGTGACCTGAGCTGAAGCTGGACGCTCAACTGACTGAGCCACCCAGGCACCCCAACTGGTGATTTTTTGGGGTTGACTGAAAAGGGTCTTTCACTTTAATGTGTCCATCATATGTCCAGAAAAGGAATTTGGGGAGGGGCACCTGTGAGGCTCAGTCGGTTAAGCGTCCAGCTTCGGCTCAGGTCATGAACTCGCATTTCTTGTGTTTGAACCCTGTGTCGGGCTCTGTACTGACAGCTCAAAGGCTGGAACCCGCTTCAGATTCTGAATCTGCCCCTCCCCTGCTTGCACTCTGTCTGTATCTCTGTCTCTCTCTCAAAAATAAATAAATATTTAAAAAAGAAAGAAAGAAAAGGAATTTGCTCTACAAAGTCGCCCCTTAACATTTAAGTCAAGGGAGAACATGATTTCAACATGGCCGAGAGCTAAGACCCTTCTTGGACGGTCAGGGGACCAAGGGGGCCACGGTCACATGTCGTCCTCTGTGAACACAGCGCTAGTTCCCGCAAGCCAGGCTGCTGCCAGAGCTTTCCAGGCTTAGGCTCCGGGAAAAATCAAAGCAGGTGACACCACACTTTTCCCAAGATTCACAGCACGTAGCATCTGTCAGGTTTAGCTCCTGTTTTCAGATTCAAATAGCTGTCACTTGGCTACTTGGAGATATCATGAGGGCTCCAGGGACAGTGGCAATCAACACACTGGCCGCTTCGAGGTCCGATGGCATCCCCAGTGACAGAAGTGGCATGGTGAAGGCATGAAAGCACACATAAATAAGCTCCCCACCCAGACCCGATGGAATAAACAGGGGAGACAAAACGCCCCCAAAAGGTACTCAGGAGACAAGACAGAAGGTCCACAAGCAATAAACGTCTACCCCAGAATTCCTTCCAGCGACATCGCTCACTGTAACTGGGTGAGCCAGGCAGGTCACCTGACCACCTGGGCCCCTGGACTGTTTGTCCAATTAAGTGGGAAAATAACTGTAGGAACAGCCCCCTCCTCTTATTACTCCAATTCTGCCCTTGGCCTCCAGCCATTAGAAATTTGGGGAAATGGGGACGCCTGGGTGGCTCAGTTGGTTAAGCCTCCGACCCTTGGTTTCGGCTCAGGTCATAATCTCACAGTTCGTGGGTTTGAGCCCTGCATCAGGCTCTGTGCTGACAGCACAGAACCTGCCTGGGATTCTGTCTCCCTGCCTCTCAGCCGCTCCCCTGTTTGCTCGTGCGCTCTCTCTCTCTCTCTCTCTCTCTCTCTCTCTCAGTCGGGAGGCTCAGTCGGTTGAGTGTCTGACTTCAGCTCAGGTCATGATCTCACTGTTCGTGGGTTCCAGACCTGCATCGGGCTCTGTGCGGACAGCTCAGAGCCTGGAGCCTGCTTCAGGTTCTGTACCTCCCTCTCTCTCTGTGACCCTCCCCTGCTCACGCTGTCTGTGTTTCTCAAAAACAAATAAAAAACATTAAAAACAATTTAAAAAAAAATTGGGGAAATATAATTTGTTAGCCAACTAAGTCTTCTCTTATTTCATCACAATTACGGATTTGGGCACGAAGAGGGGTCTGGAGCTTCCACACCATGTGGGACAGCTGCCCCGCCAGACCGTCTGGGAACAGAAGTGTGTCCCGGAGGATGCAGGGACTCTCAGACTCACACGGATCTGGACTTTGTCCTTCCCTCGAGGTCCAGGCCATCAGTGCCTGGATGAGGGGAGCGTTTACAGAAGGGAGGAGGCTTGGCGTTGCGCTGTGCGTGTGCGGTGCATACACAAGTGCCCAGCGAAACAGCCCATCCCCACACACTTAGTTTTGAAATGGACTTATTTGCAACACCTCCAGGCACTCAGCAAACGGGCTCTCCAGCAGCCGAGTGCCTTACTGCAGGCCGTGCGGATTCAAGGTGGAGTCCGCAGCCCCGGGCTCAGGATCCCGCCTGTTTGTAAATGGGCCTTGGAGAGATGCCGATGCCGGAATGCCAAGCAAGTCTCAGGAGAATAAAGAAAGAAGGGACTCGATTGCCCTTTAATTCCCTTGCCTTCTGCAGCGATATCCCTGAAATCTCATCTTGTAGCTGAACTCTTTGCTTGAGTGACTTAAGTTGGAATTTTTAAACTCAGATTCTGAAAAATCTAGCTGGAAATAAAATCTTTATGGAGGCTAGCTGGAAAAGAATAGAACACTCAGAATTGAGGGAGCCTCTGAGGGTGCCTGGGTGGCTCAGTTGGTTAAGCATCCGACTCTGGATTTCAGCTCAGGTCGTGGTCTCACGGTTGGTGGGTTCGAACCCCACATCCAGCTCTGTGTGGACTGTGCAGAGCCTGCTTGGCATCCTCTCTCGCCTTCTCTATTTGCCCCTCCCCTGCTTGCTCTCTCTCTCTCTCAAAAAATAATAATTAAAAAAGGAGCTTTCAATAGACCTTCACTAAGGACTTCACTAAGAGTCCTTCTCTTTTCTCTAGGGACAAGTCCAGACCTACCTAGTCAGACCGTTGACAAACAAACAGTAGCACCCAAGTAAACACAAAAACCTCTGTTCAACCAAGCATGCTGAAGATCCTATACAGTACTCCGTGGAAAGCTCTTCTGGTCTTGTCTGAAAACACACTTGTCTTAGAAATAAATGTTTATTTATAAATAGTATCCTAACAGGTTTGTGCTATGACGCAATGTGTGTGTATCCCCAAATTCATGTTGAAACTTCATTTCCGAGGTGATGGAGGGGATTAGAACAGGAGTAGGGCCCTCCTGAAGGGTAAGAGTGAACTCCTAAAAAGAAACCCCGGAGAACTGCTTCTTGCCCCCTCCAGCCGTGTGAGGACACGGAACATGACGCTCTGTGAACAAGGACGCAGGCTCTCGCCAGACGCCAAATCCACCGGGGACTCGATCGTGGACTTCCCAGCCTCCAGGACTGGGGGGGAAGAAACGTGTGCTGGTTAGAGGCCATGTCACCTGGGGCACTTTTGTTACAGCAGCCGAGACAAACTGAGACAGTTTAGAACCTGGTTTCTGAAACCAAAGCAAGTCAGAGGGGCAGAGACCATGCAAGAGCTCAGAAGGGACAGTCACGTCAGGTCAGCTCCTAGGAACGGGTTCCCCAGCACCTGGCAGGTAACAGCCCCCCCTCCGCACCACACATGGCTGACGCGGGCACAGTGGGCTCACATGCACAGTCAGGAGAGCTCCACGTTAAGTAGTAAGTAGGAAAACCAGCAAATTCAGGAATTATATATACTAGGAGCTAATTTGGGATATAGCAATTACATATAAACATAAAGAAATCTACATAAACACATAGGCACATCTACGTAACACACATATACCTGTGTAGAGACAGAAATAAAAGCACATATAGGCAACCGAGATGTTGTTTTCGGATTCAGAAAACAGTAGCTCAGCACAGTATGTGTTTGCCCTGGAAGAGGGGAGGACGTTGGCCGGAAGAGGGCAGAGCCCAGCTACTCGGCCGGGGACCCCAGGGGCCTTCCCAGGTCCATTCAGCAGGTTCGCCCCAAGCCCATCTAGGTCCAGGATAAAAGAACGGAACGCAGTGGGGACCTGATTACCTGGACTATGTCCGGGGAGACGCGGTGTTAAGGGAAGGAGCCAACGAGGAGTTTGGAAAAAGCGCGGCAGCAGGAATATAGCCTTCCTCCCCGGCACAGCACAGGGCAGACGCACCCACCCGGGGCCTGCCCCTCCAGTGCTCCCACAGCCGGCGAGAAGCACCCAGTCTGCGTCCCCGACTTGCCTCCCTGACGCCACAAGCATCCTTCTGGTTTCAGGGTGGTTTCCCAGGCGGCACCCGGGCCCCACGATGGGGCACCTCGACCAGGACTGCCCACCCCGGCCAGTTTTACAGTTGGTTCCTCAGCTTCCTCACCCTTCCTCCCGTCTGACCTTCACAACAGGGGAGGCACGTGAACACCATTCTATGACAATTTCAGCAAGACTTGTCACCAATCTCGGGCCGAGCACGTGGGCAGCCGAGTCAGACACACCAGCTCCCCGCTCACAAGGCACTCACATCCTTCTGGGTCCCGAGGAAGATAATCCGGAGCCAAGGGACCCAGTGACTCAAGGAGGGGCTCAGAGCCCTGCAGGGGCAGAGCCAAGACGAGAGCACGTGTCTTGTGTCCCTGTCCCAAACCAAGTGGCTTCCGCTGCGTCCCAGCGGCTCTGGGAGGTTGGCAGGCTGGTCTGCAAATCAGTGTCCAGGACATTTGGGGGCCGCTGGTTTCCAGGGCATCTTCAACTCTGGGGCGATGGATCAAATGGGGCTTCCACAACTAGACTCGTGACCGCCCCGTGGGGGCAGCCAGCCAGGCCAGCCTGAGTCTCCTGTCCTCTGCTCCCCTCACTCCTGCCCCCCTGTTCCTCAGCCGCACCTTCACCTGTCCCCTCATTCAACCACCGAATGCGCGTCCAAGAGGCCCCAGCCCTGCCCTCCTGACTACAACTCTTTGAGGTTCCTACAATCTACCTTGGGTGACAGGGGAGGCCTCCCTGGGGCCGGCCACATGCCCTCTGCAGGGGGTTGGGTCAGCCGCTGGATTCTGCTACCCTCACTGAGTCACGTCTTGGACCAAAGGCAATATCGTCCTGGGGTCAAGGGAGGCTCACGTGCTGACTAAGCTTAAACCAGAGTCTTTCAAAGGGGCCCCGGTTCCCACTCAGCAGAGCAAGGGCGTCTCTGGCCTTAGCATTCCCGGCTCCTCAGTTCTTCCCGTCTAACTCGGCCTCACCTAAGTCTCTGCCTGTATGTCTCTGTGTCCGTATCTCTGTGCCTCTGTCTCAGACTCTGCATCAGGCTGGGCCTCCATCCATTCTGGAGACTCTGTCTCAGTATTTGCCTCCCTCTCCTCTGGCCTCCTCTCCCCCTCTGTGAGTGAGCGTGTGTGTCTGTGTCTGTGTGTGTGTGTGTGTGTGTGTGCGTGTGTGTGCACGTGCCCACACCCCCACCTCTTGCTTCTCCATCTTCTTTCCCGTTTCCAGTCAAAAGGAGGAAAAGCAGATTTGGAGGCTGTCCTGCTAATCTGAATTGTGTTTTTCTATCAATAATTAAAGCTTATGTGTCTTAAAATTTTTTTTAATGTTTTTTATTTTATTTTTGAGAGACAGCACAAGCAGGAGAGGGTCACACAGAGAGGGAGACACAGAATCCAAAATAGTCTCCAGGCTCTGAGCTAGCTGTCAGCACAGAGCCTGACACGGGGCTTGAACCCATGAACCATGAGATCATGACCTGAGCTGAAGCCGGATGCTTAACCGACTGAGCCACCCAGGGGCCCTATAAAGCTCATGTGTCTTGACTTTATAATTCTTCACTTAAAATTTTTCCTTTAGAGTGGTCCTTTAAAGCCTTGCAGGGGCACCTGGGTGGCTCAGTCAGTTAAGCGTCTGACTTCAGCTCAGGTCATGATCTCACGGTTTGTGAGTTCGAGCCCCATGTCAAGCTCTGTGCTGACAGCTCAGAGCCTGGAGCTGCTTCGGATTCTGTGTCTCCCTCTCTCTCTGCCCCTCCCTCACTACTCACGCTCTGTCTCTCTCTCAGAAAATAAATAAACATCAAAAAAATTATTTTCATTTTAAAAAAGGCTTGCAAATTCCTAATGATAGCAATTGAGGGGTGCCCAGATGGCTCAATCAGTTAAGTATCCGACTTTTGCTTTTGGCTCAGGTCATGATCTTGTTGTTCATGGGTCTAAGCCCCACACTAGGCTCTGCATGGACACCGAAGAGCCTGCTTGGGATTCTCTCTTGCCTTCTCCCTCCACCTCAAAAAAAAAAAAAAAACTTATAAGAAAAAAGCATGATGCTTATTTAAAAAAAATAATAGCAATGGAGAAAGGATTTGAAGGCATTTGCTATACTGGACATTAACACCCTATACTCATCTCTTCCTAATGTTTCAGCGTAAATTCATTACTGAGTCACACCAAGGACACTGCATTTAACAAATATATACAGTTGACCCTTGAACAATGCAGGTGTTAGGGGCACTGACCCCCCACGTGGTCAAAATCCAAGAATAACTTTTGACTCTCCAAAACCTTGACCACGAATAGCCTACAGTTAACCAGGATGCTTACTGATAACAAACAGTTGGTTATCACATATTTTGTACATTATACGTATTACATACCATACTCTTATAGGAAAGTAGACCAGAAGGAAAGAAAACATTAAGAAAAATCATAAAGAAGAGGAAGTATATTTATAGTACTGAACTGCATCCAAAAACAAACAAAAACCAAAAACCCACATGGATGTGGAGCCACACAGCACAAACCCGTGTTGTTCTAGGATCAACTGTACACACCTTACAGGTCGATTTCAAACCCTTTGTTAAGCCCTGAGCAGCCCAGAGAGCCCTGGGAGCTCCTTGGGAGCTCCCAACAGCTGGGATTATAAATCACAGCGTCGCACCCTCCTGCTGGGACGTATGACTTTGAGCCTTCGGGGACCCTGACGCTTTGCTAACTAAGAGGACTTAACCCAGGGAAGGTTTAGTTATTGTGAGATTTCATTTATCTAAAAATCAGTAATTCTCGGGGCCCTGCCTGGAGGTGATGCTCAACCAATACCCCCACAGCCTCTCTCCGCTAATCACAAAGACAAACTCTCCCACAAAATTCGTTCCCGGCTCTGCTAACTAAACCGCAATGTGCAGTCCACCGTGTGTCTCAACCCCGATGCTGCAGCTAGAAACAAAATGTACACGTTTGGACATGGGATGGTTACAGTACTTGAGCGAAAAGTCCGACACTTAGAAAGTTTTAAACTCTCCTTTTCTACCAATGTCTGCAAACAGTGCTTTTGTACTGGAAAGCAGGAGCACTTAAATCTTTCGTCCCTTCCCTTCCAATCGCTTTGCAGGACCCCTGGGGAAAGAATGGCTCACAAACAGCCTCCCAGTTGCAGAGACTAAGCATTGTTCAATGCCTTGCTCGCGCACCCTCCGAGGGCACTGCCAGCCTCGGGGTATTTTTCACGCCATTCTCTCACATACAAGACAGCAACAACACTCAGTCTTTGACATGCTTATTAAAGAAATCCTGAACAGATAAAGTCTGAAGTAAAGCATGTCCTTCGAGTATAAGATCTGAATTATCTGATTCGATACTTTGTAGTAGAAAACAGCACAATATTTACGAATTATACAAATGACCATTTATAGGTCTGGCTCCAAACGTCATGCCCACCGGTGAGGTGGGCAACTTCGGACACGTTCCTTCACACAACCTTGACCGTGGGCCCATTCCTCCTGCATGCAGTGGAGGTACCACCGGCCACATGAGGTCGCTGTACGTGAGTCTGTCCTCACCCAATCCAGGCATCTAGAGGTGTTCACTACCTCCAGTCCTTAATGGGTTAAAACTGTTAAAACTATAACCAAGATGACCGTACCCTTCACCGGAACAGAACCAGAGAAACATAAAGCAGAGCCCTATTTTCTTTAAAGCCCCTTTAGTCAGGGGACAGCTATACGAATGATTCATGAGTTTACAAAGCAAAAAGAAAAGATTGATTTTCTTGCTCTTCCCACACACTCAACACTCCCCTCCCCCAGCGCGCGCGCACGCGCGCACGCACACACACACACACACACACACACACACACACACACACACACACTGCTAAAATGGCTGTGGGCGAGGAATAGTAAAATCAAGTGATAAATCACTTGAGTATTTACCAAATTAATTCAGAGCCACTCTGGCAGAAAGTGTGATCGGCAAAGTAGATGGAGTGCTGACTTGGTTTGTTCTGGGTTCTGGGGTGCACCTGGAGTGTCTCTCTCTTGCGTACCGTGAACGGCAGACAGACATGAAGGCAGACATGAAGGAGGAGGGAAGAACCAGTCATTACAGAGGTGGAGAAAGAAGGTTCCAGGCAGAGGAAACCGCAAGATGAAGGGCTTTGAGGTGGGCAGGAACTTGCCGGGTGCACCAGGCAGGCTGAGTTATGGCCCCAGAGGAGGGACCCAGCAGCTGGAGAGCCAGCGGGGGCTTCAATTGGTGGAAGGACTCCCTCAGATGCATGGTCCTCGAGGGCCACTGTGACCGCTCTGACAACAGCATTAGGGCAGTAGTGGGGGCCTGGGACACAGCCCAACAGATGAGCGCAGACACTGGAGTCCAGAGACAGAAGGTGAGGCCGTGCACTAGACCGGCAGCGGCAGTCAAGGTGCGGAGTGGTCAGACTGGAGACACACGTGGAAGGCGAGGGAAAAAGCTGAGATCCCAAGTGTGCTTTCAGAAAGTTTTGGCTAAAACAATAAGCATTCACTTCTTCTGCCAGTATTATGGATGCGGAAAGAAGATCGTTTTTCTGGACCCCAAGAGTTCTCGAATCATCTCCTACACCGGTTGATTCAATGACCAAAGTCTCAGAGTCATAACCAGTGGCTTAAATATGACAAGGCTGATAAGGAACCTCAGATTTCAATCACATATGACGATGCCCCAATGAAAGGATACAATTTCCCACATCGAACAGGCAAACTGTCTCAAGGTTAAGAGTTTTGTGACAATAAACCAACTGAGTTAAAAGAGACTCAGAGCTCACCTTGCTGCCACGACACTACTCAGTGTGATGATGTAAAAGGCACAGAGTAAGGTGCAAATCGGACCACGGCACCTGACTATTTCTCTCCTCAGGCCTTCGAGCCCTCTGACTTCTGAACTAGAGCCGGCCTTCTCTCTTATTTTTAGGACA
This sequence comes from Suricata suricatta, assembly GCF_006229205.1. Lineage (NCBI taxonomy): Eukaryota > Metazoa > Chordata > Mammalia > Carnivora > Herpestidae > Suricata > Suricata suricatta. Next base: position 177,492,750 of record NC_043701.1, on the reverse strand, counting down.
AGGGCAGCTTTGTGCTTTGTTTTCTCGAATCTCTTGCATCAAAGCTCAAAGTTTTCCATTATCTCAAGGTTCCTACTATTTTAAAAGTCATGCTTCTGGTTTCAGTTGGAATCTTAATGAAAGTGATTTAAATAATCAGGGGTTTATCTCTTCTTTATTTGTCGCAGGCCATGCTGGACAGATCAAGCCTTAGAAGAAAACGAAGGAATCCAGGATTTCACCTCAGTTCTGGCTCAGACAACCGGAAGGAGGTGGTCCTGGTGAGCACATGTGCTCTACATAAATGGAGACGCTGACCATTTTTGTCCAAAATTAAGGTGGAAAAGCTCGGACTCCTGACATTTCCAGATCACACTTCCTTCAAAAGCCAACACCAGAGGGGCAGGGGGCGGGGTTCATTTGCTTGGCTCAGGTGGTAAAGTTCAGCACAACGGATTGGCCAATTCAAGATTGGACTCGATGATGGAAATCCACCAACCAGATCATCATTCCACAGCCTCTAAACTTAAGTAAACAGAAAACCCAGAGCAAAGACACCAGTGATGGAAAACCGGCATTTCTGCCAAAGCAAAAATACTCAGATACAGAAAAATAACCAGCCACTCCCTCGGCGCTATTTTAAGACGGAGGCCCCACAAATCCTCGATTTCTTCCTTTAGACACCAATTTTCACCCCGGGATATGGAAGCAGTGCCTCAGAAAGAGAAGGAAGGAGAAAGACAGAGAATCTGTGTCACTCAGAGCAAGGGACTCCGTGGGCACAGACGCGGCACTCTCGGCAGGTAGGGGGTGCTCACCCGCGGACGTCCAGGGTAAGCCCACCCCTCCTACCGCCGAGCATCAACTTTCCAGGTCCCAGACGAGAAAATGCAGACTGCTTCCTGCCGTGTGTACCCCAGGGAAACTCGGGGCTTGGGGGCTTCTCAAAGCCTGAGATGCTGCTCCTTCATCTCCTCGGAGAATTCCAAGTGTGCGGTCAGGGTCTGGAGCTCCCGCGGGAACCTGGCACCTGGACACCCCCAGCTCCACACCGCCCCCCAAACCCCCTCTTCCTGCAGCAGAGTGACACCTCTGGCTTGGTCACAGCTTGGGCACAGCCCGCCAGGCCTGGGCCTTAGCCCTTCCCCGTTTCACGGTCCTCTCTGCGTGGAAAACCTCACCTGGGAGCCTCCCATCCCTTTCCAGTTTGGGAGAGGTCCTGCGCACAGCCCCTTCATCACCTCCGAGAGCTGCCTCTCCCTCCTAGAGCTGGCTTTCTCTCCCTTCCAGCCTCCCCACATGCTGTTCCTTCTGAAATCCTTCAGTTCCTGGGGCGCCTGTGTGGCTCAGTCCGTTGAGATTCCAACTTCTGCTCAGGTCATGATCTCACAGTTCATGAGTTCAAGCCCCGCATCAGGCTCTGTGCTGACAGTGCAGACCCCACTTCGGATCCTCTGTCTCCATCTCTCTCTGCCCCTCCCCCCACTCTCAAAAATAAACACACACACACACACACACACACACACACACACACACACGTACGCAAAGGTGCCTGTGTGGCTCAGTTTGGTTAAGGTTCCAAATTTGGCTCAGGTCACGATGTCACAGTTCACAAGTTTGAGCCCCGCGTCCGGCTCTGTGCTGATAGCTCGGAGCCTGAAGCCTGCTTCGGATTCTGTGTCTCCCTCTCTCTCTCTGCCCCTCCCCCACTCATGCTCTCTTTCCCTCAAAAATAAACATTAAAAATATAATAATAAAATGTAAAAAACAAAATTCTTAGGTTCCTGCTGCCTTCCTTGTCAGCAAATCGGCCCCACCTAACCGGCACACATTCCGGCCTCCTAGGGTCAGACCCGCCCTGTCAGCAGCTCTAATCTGCATGGCGGCCTAGGAGGCCCTACATTTTTCAGGAAAGTGGCGAAAACACAAACAAACAAACAAAACTATTTCTGTCTGCGCGTACAATGAGATGCAAGTCAAATGACACTGTTACATTCCACTTAGAAGAATTTCGGGCACTGGGCATGTGTCCTCTTGTCCCCAAGGAACAGCTCTGTCTCTTCCACACAAGCCCCGGGTGGGCAAGCCTTGGGAATTCTTTATTAACTTGGAAGGGCCTCAGGGGAGAATTTCAGGAAAGCCAGCGTCCAGACAATCCTGAAGAAGAAGGCAGGCTCTTAATTCTATGAAGAAGGACCCAGAGCGAGGCCGCCCAAATCTGAAACTCAGAATTCTAGTCCCTCGTGTGACACAGAGCAAGATAAAGAAACAAAGGTGCGCTGTTCTCGCCTTTTCTCCTTGAAGCCCAAATCTGGTCACGTGACTCCCCTCTTAACTCCTTCAAAGGCTGTCCAGATTCCTTAGCGCCACTCGTGGGGCCTCCCGAGGCTCCGCCCCTGGCCTTGTCCTCTGGTCCCGCCTCCTGTTCTTGCTCTGTGAACTCCAGCCAAACCCCACACCCTGCCCTCCACTGTCCTCCAGGCCAGTCCAGCTCCTCTGTGCTTTCTCTTGCTGCTCCTTCCTGCCCAGAAGACACCTGCTCAGAAAGGCTCAGCAGCAGTGTCCCCTCCTCCATGCAGCCCCCCATGATTTTATCCCCACTGAAGATTGACGTGTCCACCCCAGTGCCTACAATCCTCACGTGCATGTTTGGGGGGCACAACACCCCCGCAGACTGCGAGCTCCGAAGGACGCAGCCATCACTCTGCCTCTGTGGTCTTTTCTAATATTACAACCTGACTGGTCCAATTTCATCCAATCTATTTTTACCAATGAACTATGACTTCTGAGTACGAGGGAAGTACTTCCCAGGGCCCCTGGAGTGGGGCAATTTATACCGTCTCTAGGGTAGCCTGTCCCCAACCACGCCTTTACCCCCGGTTCCTTTCCACACATCATGCCAGGAATATACACCCTGAGTTTTAGAAGGGGTGGCTTCTTTTGGAGAGATTGGAGAAAAACAACATTCAGGAGATTACGAATGTAACACAATATAGTGTACCCCAGGGTGATATAATATGACACAATAGAATATGACATAATATAATAACATAATATTAGTATGATATATATGTTGAGCCTAAATTGGGAAGTGCACAGTGTAAAGCCAGGAAAGAACACACAGGGTGGAAAGAGCAGTATTTGAGAAAGCCCATCGGAGCAGGCTGGTCTCTGAGGTTTGGCACCTTCCCCACTTCACAGGCACCAAGGGGTTTCCTTGAAGAGTGACACTAATGCATCCTTTGGCACAAAGTAGCAACATTTCAGGGTCTCTTCACCCGACTTCACTAGGAACGATGCTGTATTAAAAAAACTAAAACGAAAAGCCACAAGCACAGGACTTAAACATTTCATTTGTCACTTCTTCTCCAGAGGCCCCGACACGAGCACACACCCTCTTTTTTATCCGCAGAAATCAACAGAGGGGGGATGGGCTATCGGCCCCATTTCGCAGATGTCAAAACTGAGGCTCCAAGTGCACCATGTGAGCAGGCAATGCCACGTGCCCAGGAAACTAGGCCAGCTCTGCACCGAGCCAGGGCCATGGTCCACTAGTGGAGCTGGGCTGGCTAGTGGTGACCTGAAATACTCCCCCCACTTTTTCTCGGGAGCAGTAGTTCAGTTCATCAGGCACCCCTGTTAGTCCAACGGCACCCAGCTCTCTGCTGCATGTAAAATATGCTGGTGGCAGACATGGACCCGCGGTCACACAGTCTTCCAGGAAGGAGACAGAACCCTCCTCTCAGCCACTGAGGTCACGTGAAGGGCCAGGGCTCGGGGCCTACATGAGGGAGGGCGAAAGAGGCCAGAAAAACACTGCTGGCTCCAGCCTCTGCTCAGCCCCGCCCACCGTCCTGTGCATGGGAGCAGAAGGCTGGTGACCACAGGGCCTTGGCTCGACCTCGCGGTGGCTCTGGAGTCTGGGGGCAGCCCCAGGACCGTGTAGTCAGGCTGGGTGCTAAGAGCTACCCCCCAGAGAGGGGTTGGCTCCAACATGCTCTTCCCTCATCTGTTACTAGAACAACTGGACATGATAAGCATCAGGAACAAACATCTGTCCACTTCTAAAGTCCTTTCCCTCATCCTCATAGGCAGCACCTCCCACCAAACTACGTCTTGTCCTTTCTCACCTGGAGCCCTTTCCCACGGACCCCACTTCTGTAAAGCATCAGATCAACCAAACGCAAAACTCCTGGGAGAACCCTGTGGAAGCTTCCAGCCAGGTGTGACTGCTCTCCCCCAGCCCCCTCCTTCCCTCGGCTTCAGGTCACTCATCTCCAGCCTGGTAACTAAAGATATTCACTACAGGTGTCAAAACACCTAAGCGTTGTCCCCGGAGCAGGCCCGCCTCCCATGACACCCCAGCGAGGGCAGGAGACCCAAGCTGAGCGGTACAAGTCCAGCTCAGAGGCCAGCCCAGCACCCCGGGGCTCCCCAGCCTCCTCACCTCTCAAACGTGGCCCCAGGTCCGTGCAGACAGTCCCGGAGCCGTGGCCAGCAGCTCCCCCTGCAGCGGAAGCCTCAGGCCAGAGGGGGAGGCCTGCCAGCCCCAGAAATAGGTCTCCTGTTGCACATCAAAGAAAGTGATTCTAGAGGCCACCAACTCTTGCTCTAGGTTATTCCGGGGGTTTTTCCCAGTTTGTGTTTGTCGGGGAGAAGGGTCCTTTTTTCCAAAGCCATCCTGATCATTACCGCGGGAAGAATCCTACCTGTCCGTCATGAGACGTACGTTCTCTCATCTTCAAGTTACTCTGATGGTTTGTTTTTGTGCCTTCAACCAACGGCGCCTGGCTAAGTCCACAAAGCCCTTCTGAGAAGGGAACATTCTGGGTGCACCTCTGCCCCAGGATAGCCCCTCAGACCCTGGGCTCCTGGTCTTTCTGTTCAGGTTTACACACTGTGCCAGTCACTGGTTTTGCAGGAACCACAACTCGATGCCCACTAGGCTGAGGCCGCAGTGCCACAGGCGCCACGGCTAGCACCACGCTCCCGCCCCGCTGCCTCACACACACTCGGCACTCCAACCCCCACCTCCTTTCCCAAGAGCAGAGTCCCTTGGACACCGATGCTGTGACGGCCTCTTCCCCACAGCCCTGCCCGTCAGTGACCTGGGGCCACTCTTTCTCCCCTCGAGCATTCAGGGAAATGAACGCAGTCCTGGGACCCTCCTCAGCATGAGGCTGGTCCAGGAAACTCCACACATGACCTACAAGTGCACAGATGTTTTCCCCAAGGTCATGCCTCTTCATCCTTCTTCCTGGAAAATACCCAGGGAGCACACGGAGTACAACAGCAAGCAGCAGCAACTTCCCCTGGGGCCCCGATGAACAGCAAAGAGGGGTCAGTCTCAGGAGCTGGTGCCCCTTTATCAGACTGCTCCTGAAGGCCCGGAGACCAGACCTGGCCCCCATGAAAGACGGCGCTAGCACAGGACAGCCACGGGGCACCCGGCGAGCCGCCACACACAGGGCGCCAAGCCTCACGGCGACATTCTCTCCCACGACACAGCCCTCCCCCAGCCCCGACCAGAACAGTCCTGGCTTGAACGGGTGTCAAGCCTCAACCTGGACAAATGCAGCCACCGTTCTTGGAAACTGCTCTTCAGGACATCCCTGAGATGGAAGGAGTCAGAGAAAAAACAATGACAGTTTAGAGCAAAGACAAGCTAAGACTCAGGGGAAGGCTGACGGTCCATCACGTTTATCCCCAAAGAAACTATCCACTCGTTCCTTAAAGGAGGGAGAATTTGCCATCTAAGCTACAACCCTGTCCTGGGAGAAAGCACCGGCCTATGCGCATCAAACGACACAGTTTATCTAAAAATGTATTTTTTAGGGGTGCTTGGGTGGCTCGGCTGGTTCAGCATCTGACTTCGACTCAGGTCATGATCTAGGGTTTGGGAGGTTGAGCCCCGAGTCAGGGACCGACTCTATCTCTCTCTCTCTCTGCCCTTTCCTGGCGTGTGTAAAAAACAACCCAGCAGGAAAGGCCAGAGCACTGTTTCACAAATGATGTGCTTGCAGGATTTGAGACAAGGTTCCGTTAAGAATAAGCCCCCTGTGACTTCTCAGACCCTGACATTCCAGCTCGAAAGTTCTCAGACTCTGGGTCTGCACAAACACGCTGGAGTAAGTGACGCCAGGATGCCGACAGCAAACTGGACCGAACAGTTGGCAGGAGTCATCAGCTCGGCTGCACAAGGACACAGAGCAAATTGAGGGTGGGGGCGCCCCACCCCTGCCCCCACTCCCAGCCCCAGCCCCACCTCTGCCCCCACCCCTACCCTTACCTGGAACCCCCACCCCTACCTGCAGCCCCTACCCCCAGCCCCCACCCCTGCCTCTGCTGCTACTCACAGCCTCCATCCCTGCCCCCACTTCTACCCCCACCCCCACCCCTACTCCCAACCTCCACCCCACCCCTACCCCTACCAACAGCCCCAGCCCTGCCCCTCCCTACCCCCAGCTCTGCCCAGAGGAAGAGGCTGCTGCTGCTTCCATTTAAGGACAAAGCAGAGGAACAACCGTTCTGAACAAGGAGCACAGGCAGGTGCAAAGCAGCGTGCAGAGAAGCCCACTGTCCCCGCAGGCCCTTCACCGCCCAGCAGAAGGGCTGGGGACGGGCCTTCCTGGCCGTGGCTGCTCTCCTTTGCAAGGGCGAAGAACGCAGAAGCAAAGGTGACGCGCTGCCGTCCTCCCCAGGCCCCAGCCTCCTTACAAGCCTCGGTGGCAGCCAGCAGCCGCCCCAACCCCCAGCCAAGGAGCAGCGTCCTCAGGTGGCAGGAGATGAAGGCAGGCAGGAGGCTCCTGCCAGGCCATGGCCAGGAGACAGGCGGGGCAGAGGGCAAGGTCCTCTAAGAAGAGCCAACCATACAGGCGGAGGCAAGGGGAGACGCCAGGGCCTCGACGCTCCGACCTGCCATCAGCTGCAGCCTGCATGCATCTTCCCGGGATGCCCAGGCAGGAGCATTGGGGCAGAGTAAGGAGCAGCCGTGCCTGACAGTGGCTCCGGTGCACACGTGGGGCCCGCAGAACCTTAACACCCCACATGGAGCCAAGCCTCTCCCTGCCTCTCCAAGTCCCTAGGATTGTTTCCGCCAGTAAGACCCATTTCTTCATGCATTTATTCATTCAACAAGCTATTTGCTGAGTCCGTACTATGCGCTCAGCACTGTGCTACAAACAGGGACAAGCATAACAAATACACGGCTCTCAGGCTGCTTCCATTCTGATGGCAACAGTTCAAAGAGACCAATTACAGGCACGTGGGTGCCTCAGTCTGTTAAGTGTCCAACTCTTCGTTACAGCTCAGGTCACGATCTCACGGTTCATGGGTTCGAGCCCCACGTCGGGTTCTGTGCTGACAGCTCGGAGCCTGGAGCCTGCTTCGAATTCTGTGTCTCCCTCTCTCTCTGCCCCTCCCCCACTCATGCTCTGTCTCTCTCTTTCTCAAAAATAAATAAATGTTAAAAAATGTTTTTAAATAAAAACAAGAGACAAATCAATAACTATATAGTTTGCAGAGTATTATGAAGAACTCATACAAGAGAATGATATAGAAGCTACAGTGTTCAATAGAATTGCCTCTTGCCATGCGTGACTATTTTAATTAAAATTTAAAATTCAATTTCTTGAGGCCCCTGGGTGGCTCAGTCAGTTGAGCATCTGACTTTGGCTCAAATCATGATTTCACAGCTTGTGAGTTCGAGCCCCACGTCGGGCTCTATGCTGACAGCTCAGAGCCTGGAGCCTGCTTTTGTATCTCCGCCCCCCTCTCTGCCCTCCTGCTGATGCTGTCTGTCTGTCTGTCTGTCTCTGTCTCTCCCTCTCCCCTGTCTCAAAAATAAACATTAAAAAAATTAATAATAAATAATATTCAGTTTCCTGGGGCGTGCCTGGGTGGCTCAGCTGGTTAATTATCCAACTCCTGATTTCAGCTCAGGCAATGGCCTCACAGTTCGTGAGATCAGGCCCCACATCGAGCTCTGTGCTAATAGCATGGAGCCGGTTTGGTTCTCTCTCTTTCTCTCCCTTTCTCTGCCACTCCTCCCCCAAATAAATAAATAAGCTTAAAACATAGATTTAAAACAAAATAAAATTCAATTTCTTGGACCTACTGTCCAGATTTCAAGTGCTCAAATAGTGACAAGGGCTAGGTGGCTATCACACTGGGTGGTGCAGATTACAGAACCTTCCACCATCCCAGAAGGTTCTACTGGACAGCACTGGAGAGTCACGGCAGGAAAAGCGGTCAAGATTTGAAGCTGGAGATGGCATCCGCCAGGCCAGCATGGCGCGGAATGCTTTCTGGACAACCCAGAGCATGTGCAAAGGCTCTGCGCACTTGAGGACTGCATGTTCACAGCTCTGACAGGTGACCAGTGTGGCCAGAGGACAGCCGGCAAGGGGAGGAGGGAGGCCAGACCCGCAGGCCCCCACAGGGAAGGTGGGACTTCAGACAGAAAGCAGCGGGAAGCAGACACGGGGAAGGGCCCTGATTGGTCTATTTAAGGAAGAGGAAACCAGACTTCACTACCAGGTTTCTGGGTGGTGCAGCTTGCTGGCTGGGGTGCCACATGCTGACAGGGGTAGCTGGGCTGGTGGGGAGTTGGTATGTAGACAGGTTTTTTTGTGCTTGAGAGAAGGAGGGCCCTCGGTTCAGTTTTGGACACATTACGCCTGGGCCCTCCGTCAGAAAGCTGAGGGATGCGAAGTGAGCACCTGGGCAGGCGTGGGGCTCAGAGAAAGGGGCAGGGTATCAGCACTGAGTCCACGAGACAGCTTGCAGGCAGCACCGAGAGACGAAGCGGTGGCCCAGGCCCAAGGCGTGAGGACCCCTGGGCTCCTCAACAGTCGTGAAGGTGGGGGGCTTGGATCCCAGTGCTGTACTGACCAGCTGTGTGGCCAGGGGTCGGCAGCCCGCTGCCCTGTTTTTGTAAATAAAGCTTTACTGGAACGCCGGCTTTACTAATTGCCTATGACTGCCTTCACACTTGAACGGCAGAGCTGAGTTCGTGCAACAAAGACCATCTGGCCTGCAAAGTCTAAAATACTTACTACCCAGCCCTTGACCGAAAATGTTTGCTGAGTCCTTGGTCTAAGCCCTTCAGAGGCCTCGGTCTCCTCACCTGTAAAATGAGGGTGGAAGGGCCTGTCTCTTAGGATGAATGGACGTTCTACTTCTCTAATGAAAAACACCCAGCACACAAAAGTTTCTGCTAAATCTAGCCTACTCAGCAGGGCCGCAGAACTTTGCACTCTTGGTTTTGACACTACAGCATCCAGATGTGTTTCCGTGTTTGGCGATGGAAACAGCACACACCTGCTCTCCAGAAACAACGGCTCAAAGCGAATCCGTAAATGTAAACACAATCAGCGCCATCAGAGCCACTGCTAATGCAGGACGGGCGTGTATGAGCAGTTCTGACTAAACCACCTCTCTGTGGCCAACGGGTCCCCCTGCCCCAGACTCCGGTCCAATCTGAAACACAAACCCTAGTCCGTGAACAACTGGTTTTCCCCTTAATCTTAAGGGGAAAGGATGGAATTATTCGACATCCTCTGCTTACCCAGGGACCTGCCCCGGCTCAGGCAATCCATCTGGCAAGAACAGCCAATCATATTTCAGGCTCAGGTAGGTCTTAGGCAACCAAAGATACAGCCACAGAAACAGGCCATAGACGGCGGAAAGACCCAGGGGGCTGGAGGCAGACGGTCTATGGGGAGAGAGTGCCCTCAACTCCACCACCCCAGATGCAACACTTACCCATACTCACTCCATAAACATGCCAGTCCTGGCTGCTCACCCTAGAATGAGTGGGCGCTCCATCCTAGTGCCCCAGCAGAAAGGGATGGGACCTGGACCCCTGGCTACATGGAGGCCTCTGAATGTTCCTGCCTTCAGCTCATCTTCACGAAAACCTAAAAGTCCCACACACAGAGAAAGCAGTAAAGGGCCACAGGGGCCATGCTGGGGATACCTAGGAATGACAACAGAGGAAAAGCACTTGCTTCTGCCTCAATGTTTGTGTCCCTCCAAAATGTGTAGGTTGAAACTCTAACCCCCAGTGTGCTGGCATCAGGAGGTGGGGCCTTTGGGAAGTAACTGGGTCATGAGGGTGGAGCCCCGTGAATGGGGATCAGTGCCCTTAAAAGAAGACACAAGGGCATCTGGGTGGCTCAGCTGGTTAAGCGTCTGACTCCTGATTTCACCTCAGGTTGTGATCTTATGGTTTGTGAGTTTGAGCCCTGCATCCGGCTCTGCACTGACAGTGTGGAGCCTGCTTGGGGATTCTCTCTCCCTCTCTTTCTCTGCGCTGACCCACTTGTGTGTGCTTTCTCTCTCAAAATAAATGAACTTAAAAAAAAAAAGATACAGGGACACCTGGAGGTTCAGTGGATTGAGCATCCAACTTCACCTCAGGTCATGATCTCACGGTTTGTGAGTTTGAGGCCCACATCCGTCTCTATGCTGACAGCTAGCTCAGAGCCTGGAGCCTGCTTCAGATTCTGTGCCTCTTTCTCTCTCTGCCCCTCCCCTGTTCATGCTCTCTCTCGGTTTCTCAAAAATAAATAAATGTAAAAAAGATAAATAAAGTCGAATGAAAAATGAAGACATAGATCTCTCTCTCTCCCCTCCCACCCCCATAATACCTTCCCCCTCCTCTTCCCTCTCCCTCACCACAGAAGGATCAGATCCCTGCTTTCTCTCTATGGCCAGGGATGCATGGAGACAACCATCCCTAACCCTGGAAGTGGGTCCTCACCAGACACCACCCCTGTCAGCACCTGATGTGGCACTTGCAGCTGCAGAGGCATCTGGAGAGAAATGTCTGTTGCTTCAGCGCCCCCAACCCGTGGTATTTTTGTCACAGCAACCTGAACCAAGTAGCACCCCAGTGGCCCCTCAGGACACAGGCGCCTCCTGCTGTCCAGCTAGCTTTGGGCTTTATTCCATTTTAGGGGCGCACAGAACTCCACTAATTCTGTCCAACGATACTATGCAAAGTGAAGTCCGCTTCCTGGAACCAAGAAGCGGTCTGCAGCATCCCACATCAGGGATGCTGTCGTGTGAGGTAGTGACTTAGCCAACAGTCGCCTCAAGAAACAAGGCTTTGAAAGCGATCCAGTGAGACCTGAAATAAGGTAGATGCCTACCAGTGGCTCCGGCAGCCCTTCTGAGCTACTGAAATGCCGGCAATTTTGGGGTACACGGTGTACCCAGTTTTGCCATGGGCCGGTGCTTTTGTCTTCTGAGTCTTTAAAAGATTTTTTTAAATTATATTTATTTTATTTTGAGAGACAGAGCGCAAGCAGGGGAGGGGCAGAGAGAGAGAAGGAGACAGAGAATCTGAAGCAGGCTCCAGGCTCTGAGCTGTCAGCACAGAGCCTGATGCGGGGCTCAAACCCACAAACCGTGAGATCATGACCTGAGCCAAAGTCGGACCCAACCGACTGAGCCTCCCAGGCGCCCCTTGTCTTCTGAGGCTTTATGACGTGGTACCTGGCCTGGGGTGAGAACCAGAGTCACAGCACCCTCCCACCAGCTCCCTCCGACCGAACGAGAGGGTCAGGAGCCACAGGAGAGTGGAGGGGACCAAGTATCTGCTGCTTTCTCAGCAGTGACACAGATGTGTGCAGAGGCCCCCCCCCCCCCACTGGTGAGGGGCGCCCACGATTTCTCTCTGGTCTCAGCCACTCTCTCAACTACCAGTCTTGTCCCACCTGCTTGTCAAATCTCGACCCAAACCCATCAACTCTCCCAAGTCACCCCCCCTCCCATGTGCTCCCAATCCAGGTCTCTCCTCCAGGCAAATGCTACAGTGGGAGCGGAAAACATCCATTGTGAATCTGCCACCTGCCTTAACCTGCCCTTCCCCCCACCACCAACCACCAGGGCCACCTGCTTCTCGCTTCACCGCCCAGCCTGGCCTTTCCACTTTGATCTACGGGAGCATGGGTTCCGCTAGCTCATCCGGAGCCCCCAGAACAGCCCCCAGAACAGCGGGGGTGGGCTGGGCTGGGGCTCCAATTAAACATGAGATAAAGGACTTCATGCGGCTTCATTCCGCAGAAGCAGAGCCTTAAGGGGCTGCTTCGGAAGGAAGGCACAGGCAGGAACAGCTAGTCTGATCAATAGCCAAGACCACACTTATTCTAGCACTTCCTGTCCTTTCCCTGCACTTCCCAGCATGGAGCGCTGGTTGGGGAGTGTTCTCGGCAACAGATTTCTCCTCTCTGGACACCCCTGTCCTGTTTGCACACAGAGGCTCAGGTGGCTACTAAACTTCCTTCCCACGCAGGGAAGCTGCAGCCAGAGTTCCTCCAGGACCCGGATGGAGAGACTTAGCTAGTTCAGGGCTTCTCAAACTTTGCTGTCTGCTACTCCCCGGGGCATTTTTACAAATCTCTGGTTCCAAAGGAGAGTCTGACTCGCGCAGCCTGGGGAGGGGCCTGAGGCTGTGCATTTGTTAAACAAGCCCCTAGGAGAAGCTGATGCAGCAGTTTGGGGACCACCCTGAGAGAAGCCAGGGTAAGGGTCAATGACCCCCCAGTCACCCCCCTGCGCCAACTCCCAGCCCCCAACCCTGTGCCTTCCTGTCCCTATCAGCATTTAAACTTCTACCAGCCAAGTGGGAGACTCAGGACTCTGGGTCTTACCCACCCCACCCCCACCCTCCCCCACCCTCGTATCCTACTGCACTCTGTAGAAAGTGAAGCTACTGGCCAGGGTTACAAAATCTGCCCCAAGCACTGCCCCCCACCCCCCACCCCCGTACACATCAGAAGAAAAGAAATCCTGAAGCTAAAAAAAATTCCTGCAGGCATTTCCAAATCATCCTGCCTCCCTCTGTCTTTTGGTCTCGCTCATCCACATGGGCCCAACTCAGGCCTGTCTTCCAGCAGAGGAAACGGGAGAAACGGTGACTCTAGATTCCAATCATCACAGACGGTCCACGGGCAAGAGTCCACCCCTGAGACCATCTCCACCCCGGCAGCCCCACATCAGGAGCAGCCTCCTCACCACGGACCACGTGCTGCACTGTCTTGTGTAGCAAGACTGTCACACGCGTGCGTTTTGAGGTGCGTGGAAATACACACTATTGTGGAAGGCTTGTGCCTCTACCAAAACGGGGCGCTCTCTTAATACATTTATTTTAAAACATCTAGACTGGAAACGAGTAACTCGGAGGAGGCCAAAGAGGCCCTTGTTATTCAGACAGCAGAGATGGGGGGGGGGGGTTAGAGAAGAATAGCTGGTGGGAATGGTACCAGCCCCCACGATGCCCCCTCTTCGTTTTTAGAAACAAAAACAGGTTAGGGGGTGGAGGAGGGTGGCATCTGTGAATGAGTACACATACCCAGAAGATCTCTATTTAGAGACCCTGCAGAAGTAGCAGTTTCAGGGCGAGACGCCTCAGGCTGGCGCAAGGGACAACTGAACCATGCGATACTGATAAGCAGATTTCAGCACAATGTGGCCGATCAGCCTGGAGTCTTACTGAACCGCCACCCTCCCCACAGGGCAGAACCTTAGGGGCTTTATCTTAAAGGCAACCCCTGCCTAACAGAATCTCCCCAAACTCAGCCCCCAGCCAACAGAATACTGGGGGGAAAGAGGGCGGGGATGTTGGGGACTGGCGAGCTGAATTTCCAATGGCTGAGGCCCGTATTTTCCCAAACACGCGGTCACATTGTCTTTTCCAAGCCTCTCAAGCTCTTTGCCAGGCCTGAGTCCTGATACCAGCTAGCTAGTGATTAGCACTGGGGAACCGATCTCCAATTTAAAGACTTTTTGAAAAAAATAGGATGAAATCGTTCTTCTCTGCCTAGGCTGGAGTCTTTCACGGTGACATGTATTTCCAAGCATCTAACAATACTGCACAGGGACAAAAAGCAGGGTAGGCATAGTACAAGGCTCATGGCATTTGAAAAACAGAGTCTGCAGCTTGACATGCCTCCTGTTGGAAGACGACGCTTTCCCAGGCTCCAAGGAGGAGGCACACCTGTGCCTAAGTGTGGCTCGCTGCTAAAGAGACGGAGCCTTAGAAAACCATGAGGCTCAGCCTAGCATTACATCACCGCGCCGAGCCAGCTTCCCATTGAAGCCCAGGCGTGGGGACCAGTGAGGAAGCCCCACATGGCACCCAGTCCCTACTACAACGCACAGACCAATCCCCGCTCACCTTTAATCTACACATCAATGGCTCTGGGGAAGCGATCCCTTACCCACCCCCAGAAGTCCAGAAAATACTCTCTCCTGAAACACATCTTTGGGGAAAGCAGAGCAGGTAAGGCTGGGATGTGGCGGCCCACCCTGGACACCAGCCTGACCTGCTGACCTATGCCCCAGCAGCCAGGTCTACTCAATAAGCCCCATCCTCCAGACATGCCACGGGAGGAAATGGATACGACCATACACAAATGGCAATGCTAAGGATTCCAGGATAAAGCCACTTCTGAGCACAGCAGCTCCGTGGCTCGGAGAAAAGACCAATTCCTGAATCAATGCAGTCAAGCCCTGCCCCGACCAATGGGCAGATGACAAGACTTCTTCTGGCTTCACGAATAATAGCAAGCAGCCTGGTCCTCACGGTGCCCACCAGAGTGAGTATACGGGTGCTTCAGCTAACAGGACTGAATGTCTACCAGCCACAGTCCACACTATCTGCCCGGCCACACAACTGGCTGCCCCTAAACTGGTCTGTCTCCATGGGCACCAAGCTGCCACACTCAAGGTTCTTCCCAAGAGGCCCTTGTTGATGCCCGGCTGTTCCGCTGCAGGAAATACCACTGTGCTGGGGGTGCAGAGTTAAGATGCTCATGACAGGAGCCCCGGAACATGCACTGGGTGGCTGAATAACTGAAATTGAAGGGCCGAGGGTCATTTCTGCAGGGGCAGAGGGGGGCAGGCAGGGGCAGTATCCTGGGGCTGCCGGATGCTCGTTCTAGAGGGAGCACCAAATGCTAAAAGGAGCAGCCACCAGAGGCAGAGCCATGCAAGGCTGCCGAGAACGCTGGGCCAGCCCGGGCTCCGGGCTGCACGGGCACCTAGACAGCGACACTAACAAAGCCCAGGCAGCCTCTCCTCCTCCCCCCAGGGAGGAGGGGGCTCCAGGCGGCCCCGCGGAGCACTTACATTGCCTCGGAAGCCTCCAGGTTCGGGTCACTGGCTGGGACTGGCTGCAGGGACTGCGACCCTCCCATCCTCGCTGCGCCCTGGCCCTGGCGAGCAGACTAGCCACGAGCGGGGCCAGCGTCCTGGCGCGATTCCTCCAGCCGGTGGCCGGGGCTGCTGCACTGCAGATGGGAGCAGCTGCTGGCATCCGTGGCGGCGGCGGAGAGCTGCGGCTTAGGGCCCGAGCCGGAGCCCGGGGAGCGAGCGCCGCGGAAGTGTGCGCGCGAGTGTGGCCGGCACGCGCCTAAGAGTGTGCGCGAGTGTGGCCGGAGCGCGCGCGGCTCGGCCCGGGGCGCGCGAGTGTGAGCGTGAGCGCTGGTGTGGTCCGAGTGGAACTGCTCCTAAACCCCCTCGGCAGCCCAGTGTCGGTGTGTGACACGGTGATGTCATCATCGCCGAGCGGGCCCCTTCGCCAGCATCTTCACAAAGCTCCGGCGCAGGCTCCGGAAACGGGGTCGGCGGAGGGAGAGGGAAGACCCTCCCTCCGCATCCACGCCGCCGCCTCCCCCCTGCCTCCCCCTGCCTCTCCTCGCCCGCCCTCATTGTGTGGCTTTGAAATGCAAATGCACTGCGGGTTGGGGAGCCTGGGGCCCCCAGGAGGGAGGGGCATGGTGGTCTCCGCGGAGCTGACCACAGGGAGAAGTGGGGGTGTTCTCTCCCCCGCCTCTTCCCTCCAGAAGGAAGGGAATGGACTTGCCCGCCCCAGTGTGGGCCTGGAGGGAGGGAGGGCAGGTAGACAGGCTGCCGGGGAGGGGGGAATGGGCAAGATGTGTGCGGTTTCCAACTGTCCCCTGCTGCCTCCTGCAGGCTGGTGGCCGGACCAGAGCTGGATGAGACTTGTAGGAGGAAGATTCCAGGGCCTGGCTCCCTGCTCACAGCAAACCCGTCCCTCCTCCCATTTGCTCACACAATTGGTGGTGGGCAAGGTGAAGAGAAAGAAGCCCGTGGCCTGCTCCCAGGTCTGCAACCCCCACCTTTGGCCACCAGGTGAGTTCCCCACAGAGAAGCTCTGAGCAGGTGCTCCTAACAGACACCAGGCAAGCGGAGAGGCCTTGTCTGGCCCCGAGAGCCACAGGGTGTCCTGGGAAAAGACAGCCTGCCCCATCACCCCCATGCCCTGGCTAGAGCAACAATGCCCAGCTAGCCAGATCCCCTGCTGGGCTCCTGCTAGCTCAGAAAGGCTCAAGGCTTGGGCTCTGGAGCCTTCTCCCCAAAAAGCTGCTAAAGAAGGGTTCCATCTCTCACGGTTGGAAGGTTCGGGCACTCCTGGGAGCCTGACCATTTGCCCCTGGCCCAGCTTTCAGTGAAACGGCACTGTGTGCTCCACACGCAGACTGGCAACTGAATTAAAGCGACCCCCTGATGGTAAACCGAACACCTTTGTACACTTTCCCGGCATGTCTCATCCCGTGGCACAGTCAGCTTAAAATGCATCTAAACTGTGGCCAAAAGAAAAAGAAAACGAACACAGAACTGCTCAAAGCATTTAGAAATTTCCTCCAACACACTGAGTGTTTTCTGAAAACCGTGGCAAGGATGTTTGGCTGGGGAATTTTGAGGTTGCCACTCATGACGAAGGATAGTTCTAGACTTCATGGCCGGCTGGCTTTCTTCTGAGCCTGGTTAGGATTAGTGTCAAACAAAACGCCAGAGAACCAAGACTGTCTCCCAGGGCACAACGAGATGAAATTTCTAGGAAACATGGAGAAGGTTTACTTTTGCGTTTCAATGAGGACAGCTAATGACTGTGTCAGTCTTGCGGGCAGGGTCACTGTGCAGATGGCCAGAAGCAGGTTGTTCTGGAAAAGTACGTGCTGGGCAGCCATCACTCCCTGTCGGCACAGGGTGTCATCTAGGGGTGAAGATCCGCAGGTTGTTCGCCTCTGGCATCCTGAGGGTTTATTTCCTGTCAGAAAGCAGATCTCTGGGGCCCTGTGTACACTCGTGAGTTCAAGCAGCCTTACTTACTGCTTGGAGCTAAAGATTTCGTAAGCACTAACCTATACCTAAGATTTTGGGGAAAGCAACCCCCTCCCTGGGCACCAAGGGCATGGCCTTCGGGGCACTACGAAAATGCAGAACCGCAGTCAGAACTCATCAGGTTTTTGGTTCATGACAGATGGAAGCACAGAACCATCCAAAGGTCCTCACTCTCATTTGTGCCAATAACAGGAGAGGCCTTTGCAATGAAACCAGAATTCAAATCCCGACTTCTCTTTCATCTGTGGTATAGCCTGGTGCCAACCCCTCAGCCATCCTGAGTCTCTGCTTCTTGAGTTGGTAGAAGAGAGAAAGCATCGACTTTGCAAGGTATTGGAAAATTAAAGAAAATTATATATATATAATTATATACATATGTGTGTGTATACATATATGTATACACACACACACACACACACACACACCCAGGACCATATATATATATAAAATAATGTAATACTACATACATAGGGTCCCAGGACCAGGCCCTTAACTGGTGCCAAGTAGTGTTAATTTTCTTTCCTTCTTGATGAGAAGCATCTTTCCCTAAGTGAGTGCCCTTAAGGGAATAAGGAGACAATAAAATGAGATGCTTTTATGTAGCATCCCAACAACTCAAATGTTATGACGCAGTGACACGTCACTTAGTAGGCTGCTACCGACTCGGTGATGCCAAAACCGCCGCCAAAAACCAGGGGAAAAACAAATACAGCGCGGGCACCGGTGAGGTCGACGCTACGGAGATCCACGCATTACAAGTCTGTGTAGTGCGCCCACAGAAGGGCCTCTCACCCTCATCTGGGGCCTGTTGATGCTCAGTTGGGACACAATTAAGCAAATTTAGTTCTCTAGTAACTCAGCTGACAGAAAATGTAAAACTAAAAAAGCAGGGGAGGGAGAGCCATTCCAGAGGACAAGGGCCAGCTGTGGGCGGCAGGTGCGCCCCAAGGTCAGGCACTCGCGCTCTCCTCTCTCCCTCTGTCTCTCCTTCTCCATCCCTGCCCCGTGAGGACACAGTAAAAGGCTGCCCTCTGTGGACCGGAAGACGGCTCTCCCTGAGAACCCGGCCATGCTGGCATCCTGCCAGCCTCCAGAACTGTGAGCAATACGTGTTTCCGGTCCAGCAGCCCAAGATGACCAAGACAAGTGGCTTTAACATACACTGACGGCACCAAGAATAGCTAACAGAGAGTGAAGACATGGGGCACTTGGGTAGCTCAGTCGGTTAAGCGCCCGACTCTTGATTTCAGTTCAGGTCATGGTTTCACAGTTCGTGAGTTCAAGCCCCACGTCAGGCTCTGTGCAGGCAGTGCAGAACCTACTCAGGATTCTCTCTCTCCGCCCCTCCCGCATGCTCTCTCTGTCTCTCTCAAAACAAACAAATAAGTAAACTTTAAGAGAACACAAAAAGATAGACAAACCATTCAGGCCAGACCAAGGAAACTCCAAACAGCAGCAGTTCAGAGCCACCTGACTCAGCGTAAACACCCTAGAGACCCAGGTCGTGGCTTATCACAAGAGCTGCGAACACAGACACCCCCCCCACAACGCCCCCCTCCTGCCTCCCTCACCCCGTCCCACCCCAAGTCAGTCATACCGCAAAGATTAAACCATGGGTTCGTACAGTGAGAAAGCACAAATTCCATCTGGAATTACTGAAATGCAAGCAGTTAGCACTCCAAGCACCCATGCCCTCAGCGGTCCACACCTGCACTGAGCACCCCCTCAGGCCAGGCTCTCCAGTGGAGGCTACAGACGCCATGCACAGTTCCCCTCTGCTTACTCCTGACCTTTCTTCCGGGAGGGGCTGCCTTCCTTCCCATCTCTTCGTTCCCAGCTGGTTCTCCAGGCTTTACCCTGCACCATGCGGAGCATGTCCCCGCCAGGGATCCCTGACGCTCCCAACGGTGACTGCAATGATACCCCGAACTCAGCCAGCCCCTGCTGGGGCCTGTGGACCATCACATGCATATTCCAGGACCCTGAGGGTGGGCTAAGCCCATGTAGACAGGCCCCACTGCCAACCCTCCTACTGATGTCCCCAAGACACACTAGAAACCTGGATAAATCAAGGGATGCACCCATGATTTCTAAAACAGTTAGCAATTCAACACATTACCACCCTTGCCATGTACCTGGCCTATAAACGCTGGCTAAGGCAAGTCTATCACGCCACTTTACACATACCAGAAAGATCAGCACGCCTGCCAAATAAATCCCTGTACCGGAGAGCTAAACTATGGGGTGGAGACTTTTAAATCCCACTGAGCTCCAAGGGACTGAGCCAGTCATGATGGGCGAGCAAGTTGAAGCACCTCTGATACCACAGGAGAAACGAACTTGAGCCGCTCTGTCCGCCTGCAGCTTGGAGAAGCTTCCAGTTGCTATAGCAACGATGCTCTCCAAACAGGACCGGTGGCCCCCTGCACTGCTAATTAGTCCAAGTGCACACGCTAAAGAAAAGTAGGTCAGATCTCAGAAAATTCCACCTGGAGAGCGTGAAGAATGTAAACACGGATGGAGAAGGCCCAGGTCCTGTTACTTCAGGCCGCAGGCCTTCACCACCACCCAGCACACCGTGGGGGGACTGCAGGGTGGCAGGCTGCCCCAGACCTCGTGACCCTTCTCTTTAGGGAGCCGTAGACAGGTGCCAGCTCTGTCCGTTACCAGCTCCTCCATCTGAGGCCCCCGAAGTCCAACCCATGTTGCATGACTCTGTGCTCACTGCCATCCCCCCTAAGGTTCCAGTTGCTGGGAGCTGTTCCATTTCAGCCCTCATGTGTGGCCTGAGTTCAGTGACCACACGTGAACGTGAGCCTGAGACCAGCAGATCGGCCAGCACACAGGACAGGCGTGGACATGAGTGGCGCGTTGCCGGCACATTCCCCACCGGGTCTTACAGGTCTGCGATCCTCGTCCCCGGGCGTTGGAGTCACAGCTTGGAGGTCACACAACCTTGCCACAAAAGCTGACTTCGGGACAAAGTCCCAATTCCATATCCTGGCCTTGATCCTGTGACTCCCTCTACCCTGTACTTGAGCAGGGCCGGCGTCCTCCCTGTGACCTCGCTACCAAGAAGGCAGGTGCCCTCTTCACCTTCCCCGCCCGCTCAGTGCCTCCCAGGTATCAAGCCCCAGCCCTGGGCCAGCTCCTGGGAGGGTCATTCCCGGCGACCTTCACACTTCTCTGGACGGCTGGCAGGTGGGAGCCTTGGCGCATCCTTGTCCCACCCACTGCGTCCGTGTGTCTGCCCTGGCACTCTGCTCACCAGCCACACAGCATGCCCTACGCACAGCCAGGCGCCGTAAACACATGCGGTGTGGCACCTCAGAGGGCGTGGGCGAAGACCCTGGCAGAGGTCTTCAGTCGTCTGATGAACAGAGAAAGACGGATGGGTTCTCTCTACTGACCGTTTAGACTCCAACAGTCGACCCCACATGCTCACCCTCGGAGGCCTGAGTGGTGTTCTTGGGCTAAAGCGCAAGCTCAGGCAAAATCCCATCCCTTCCAGAAAGTTCTCTTGCTTTCTTCTTGGAAAGGGCGGATCTAGATGTCTTCCTCGCCATCTTCACCATATCTACGTGAGACCTTCCAGAGTTCCTTTCAAACAAAGACAGCTCCAAAGACTACTCTTCTTGGGGAAAATTCTCTCAATTCTGTCATGATAGAAAATGGAGGCTGAGGTTTTCTGGTTATACCCAAAGAGGCAACCCAAAATGTGCTAGAAATCAGTAAAGAGAGAGGGGACTCACTTTTATTTCTAAGTGGAGAATGCAGGTTACAATGTTAATCTTCGATTCCTACAAGAAGGAAGGCAGGCTGATGGGGAAACTCTGGGGCCATGAAAAGCTTGTTATTGGCAAAAAGTCGGTAACACAAACACCGCACATCCAAGAAGACAAAAGAAGAGCCTCAATGTCTGTCTTTATCAAATTCATTCAGTAATTTTGAGATGGAGGTTGTAGGAGACCATCCTGAGAAGACCTTTTTAGAAAACACACCCTCCCTACTTTTTAATTTTTTTAAGTTTATTTATTTTGAGAGAGAGAGAGAGAGAGAGAGAGAGAGAGAGAGAGAGAGAGAGAGAGAGAGAGAGAGAGAGGGAGAGAGAGGGAGAGAGAGGGAGAGAGAACGAGAACACAAGCAGGAAGGAACAGAGAGGGAGAGAGAGAGAAGATCCCAAGCAGTCTCCGACCGTTAGCACAAGCCGGCCAGATGCAGGACTCGAACTCAACAATCAGCGAGATCATGCCCTGAGCCCAAGTCAAGAGTCAGAGGCTTAACCTACTGAGCTGCCCAGGTGCCTCTACCCTACCTAATTTTAAAAGGGATTTAAGCTTCCAGTTCAAGAGAACAAAAAAGAGGGGCGCCTGGGCAGCTCAGTGGGTTACGCGTCCACCTCTCGGTTTCCGCTCAGGTCATGAACTCAACAGTTCGGGGGTTTGAGCCCCACATAGTGCTCTGTGCTGGCAGGCAGCGCAGGGCCTGCTTGGGATTCCCTCCCTCCCTCCGCCCCTCCCCTGCTCCCCATACTCAAGAAAGAGAGAAAAAGGGAGGAGGGAGGAAGAAGAAACTCAGGTAGCAAAGGTGTGTGAAAGCCACAGGGAATGAGGTTGTTCCAGAAGCCCTTGTTGGAGTAAGCTACAAGTCTGGCCCTAAGTCTCCCAACAGCCAAAGCAAGAAGGGAAACGATCATGATCAGTTACAGAATTCCCGTAATTCCCGCGAATAGGGTGGCCCACGCCTTCAACAATAGCCTTCCACCAAGGCAACATTCAATTCCAAAGGCTGCTTCCACAAGCAAAGCACAGCTGCGCCCCCACCCCCGCCCCCAGCAACTGTTAAAACCAGAGAGCCAAGAAGTTCGCAGGGGATGTATTTCAAGTTGCCCCAGGCCTCGGAGAGGGGCTCCACCATCCATGTTGTCCCAGCAACACGGTTCGAGAAGGGGAAGCCAAGGTCGGCGTTAGGAGGAGCTTCAGCAAGGAAGCAACGACTTGGAGCCTCAGTCCTCCCTCGGAGAGGGAAGGGAGCCCTCCCAGCTCGTCACTCAGTGACTGTCGGGGCAGACGCGATGCCACCAACTGCGAAGGGAGCCGTTCACTTAGCAGAACACGCAGGACATCGTGAAGTCACTGAACCTGATTCTGCGGAAGTGCGCAATGGCCGCCCGGGGACAAACGGCATTCCGTGAACAACTGAAGAAGAGACACTCAGGAAGGTGAAGAGGAAGATGGCTTCCAGGAGGCGATGTCAAGATCAGGGAGCTGAGAGAAGCCCTTCAGAAAACCGTTTAAGCCCCTGCGTATTTACAGAGCAGGGTCTCTGCGTGCCCCGCGAGACTCCGATGGGAGGCGAGGAAAACACGGCCCTGGAAACCTGTCTGAATAATAGAGGCAGAACGCTGTTCATTCTAAATAGTAACATACGGCTATCAGTAAAGCCTGCACCTTGTTAAATATAAAATAAACCACTTTCATAATTTCTCGTTTTTTTTCAAGGCAAACTCTCAATTAAACCTTTTCGCACGCTATTCCCATAAACCTTTGACTTATTAAGTAGATTCATTTTATGTGGCCTTTCTCAGGTGACAGTTGTCTTTAGATAATCCAGATTGTCCCTAAAACTACCGGTTTAAGATCGTAGGCAAAAACACAGGGCGCCCGGATGGCTCAGTTGGTTGAACATCTGACTTCAGGCTCAGGTCGTGAACTCATGTTTCCTGGGTTCGAGCCCACAGGGCTCTGTGCTGACAGTTCAGAGCCTGGAGCCTGCTTCGGATTTTATGTCTCCTTCTCTTTCTTCCCCTCCCCTGCTTGTGCTTTGTTGCTCTCAAAAACGAATTTAAAAAGTTTTTAAATAAAAAAAAAAAAAAAGATCACCAGGGCGCCTGGGTGGCTCAGTTGGTTAAATGTCCGACTTTGGCTCAGGTCATGATCTCGTGGTTCATGGGTTTAAGCCCCGCATCAGGTTCTGTACTGACAGCTCAGAGCCTGTAGCCTGTCTTCAGATTCTGTGAATCCCTCTCTCTCTCAGCCCGCCCCCACTTGTGCTCTGTCTCTGTCTCAAAAATAAACTATATAAAAAACAGGGTGGCACAAAGTAGACACTGGGCCAAATAAAACTCTGACCTACGAAATGCAAGCCCGTACTTAGAAATAAAGTCAAGTTTCACGGAGACCTGGGAAGAGAGAAACAGCGAGACTTGCCCAGACCAGAGCTAGCTGCCTGCGTTTCTGATCAAGTGCATCACCAGGTCACCCGTCTTTCTTCTTGGGGAAATATTTTCCAAGAACAGAAAATTCCACAAGCACTTTTCAGTGCCTGTTGAGAGAGACTAAATACTGTATTTGCTTTGCATGTTGATGCATTAATCCAGTGAGTTCTTTTGGAGTTTACACTTCCTGGTTTTAGAGGCTACTTACTACCAGGGAAAAGAGGCCTTTTAAGAAAAACATCCTGGGGGTGCCTGGGTGGCTCAGTCAGTGAAGCATCCGACTTCAGCTCAGGTCATGATCTTGCAGTCCATGAGTTCGAGCCCCGTGTCAGGCTCCGTGCTGACAGTTCGGGGTCTGGAACCTGCTTCAGGTTCTGTGTCTCCCTCTCTCTCTGCCCCTCTCCCACTCATGCTCTATTTCTCTGTCTCCATAAGAAATAAATATTAAAAAAAATTTTTTTAATGAAAACATTCCATTGTAAATGGAGATGGGGTCTCCCAGCTGCCAGGAGGGAAGAAGAGGTTGAGAACTCCCACCCGTGGCTCCCAAGAGGCTGGGCAGGAGGCAAGTGCTTCCAAGATGAAAACACAAACAGGCGCAGTCAGAAGCTCCAAGGGTCTTGCTCCTTCCCCCACCGTGAGCAGAGCAGGTCCCCGTGGCGTCCCTAGCAGGCCACAGGGCAGCTGGTCTGGGGAGCATGACCCTCCATCCAGTCCTAAGCAGCAGTGACACAGAGCCTGACGTGGGGCCACCCCCATTGTGAGCCGTGCGGCGAGAGCCAGGCGCCGGAGCCCAGAACTGCTGACTCAAGGCTCCGTGACAGAACAGATTCCAGAGCGGCGGGGCCAGAAATAGCATCGTGAGCACCTACTGATCACATAATTAGCATAACGGCTGAGGAGAGAGCGAATGAGAGAGAGAGAGAGAGAGAGAGAGAGAGAGAGAGAGAGAGAGAGGGAGAGGGAGAGAGAGAGAGAGAGAGAGAGATAGAGAGAGAGGAGTGTGTGTGTGTGTACAGAGTGTGTGTGTGTGTTTGCGCGTGCGTTACCAAGTCCTAAAAATATTTCCCTCTTCCCATCACGCCTGTCTGATTCCCTCTGCACCCTGTCTAGTCGTCACTGGATGCAATTAGCCTGGAACTGTGTCTGAAGATAAGGGGTTATTTGCCCGAAATACTCAGATTTTCAGGAACGCACTTGTCCACGTGAAGGCAATCCTTCCATGACAACAGCCTGACCCAGTTCCTGCTCATCCCGCTGACTTTAGGAAGCCCGTGAGAGGCACCGCTGGGGCCCTAGTCGCTTTCAGAGTTTGGTCCTTCCTCGGTTGTGATGCAGAGTAAGCGCCTGGTGAATTTACCAGATTTTGCAGCTCTCTAAGTTATTGTTATTTTAATTTTTTAATATTTATTTATTTTTGAAAGACAAAGAGACAGAGCAAGAGCAGGGGAGGGTCAGAGAGAAAGGGAGACACAGAACCCAAAGCAGGCTCCAGGCTCCAAGCTGTCAGCACAGAGCCTGATGCGGGGATCGAACTCACGAATCATGATCTGAGCCAAAGTCGGCCACCCAACCGACTGAGCCACCCAGACGCCCTGTGCATCTCTCTAAGTTATTAATCCAGAAAGAGACGCAGGTTCCAGCTTTGCATGACCGTTTCCACTGTGCAGTGATCACCAGGCCTGGAAACATGCATCTGGTCCCCCACACCAGTGGCTCCTTTGCTTCTGGGAGGTCAGCAGCTGTCTCTAGAGGGGCCCACTCTGACCCCTTCATCCCCAGGTAGGCACCCGCCAGCATGCTGGCATCCAGTGTCTCCTTAGAAAACAAGTTTGCACAGGGTGGGCTCCTGGAGGGCCGAGGCCACACCTCCCATATGCCCCTGGGAATGCCCAGTCAGAATGCCCAATACTTAGCCCAGAGCCGGGCACATGGAGCCTCTGGACCACTGTGTGGACATAGGGACGGGTGGGGATCCGGGTGGACAGACCTATAATTAGGGTCACAGAGGAGAGAGGCCAAAACCGAAATTCTTTCCAACTGAAGCCAGAGCTTACGGAGAATCATGGAAATGATCCTAGGTCTTCCCATGGCTGTCACACGCAAAGCCCAGAGCCATGCCCCCTCCCCCCACCTCAACACCACCCCCCATTGACACACAAAGTCTTGCTTTTTGTGTGTGTAATTTTGACGGGGAGGGGAAGGCTCAGCGCCCAGGAATGAGGTTTGAATTAAACTCTCTTCCTCACTCACCTAATTCAGAAAGATTAATGGATAATAGAGGCAATGTCTCATTTACCTGAATCCTTAAACTGACTTGAGGAAGTTACCGAACCCCTCTGATCCTCAGTTTCCGCATTTGTGCAATAAAAGTCAATAGGACCTTCCCACCGACATGGACACTGCAAGGTTCAAATGAAATAACATACAAAACGTTCTTCGTACAGCAATGCCAGGCATTCAGCAAGCGCTCAATACATGTCAGCTGCGGCTGGGCTGTTTCATGGAACAGCGCCAAGTCACTCTGTCCTGAGGAGGACTCAGTGTCCCCAACTCACTGACTCTCACAGTATCCCAGGGCCACCAAGCCCGGAGCTCTTCATTCAGGAGGAGGAGTTAGAAGCTGGCAGGCTTCCTGGAGGAGGCATCTGCTGAGACACCCAACCCAAACGGTTCGGTTCGCACCACAGCTTTGCTCTCAGAGCCTGTGACGTCAGGCAAGGTCCTGACCTCATTGGGCTGCAGTTTTCCCATCTTTAAAATGGAGACAAAAATGGGGAGGGAGGGGAGACCCGTTTTTCTAAACCTGAGAAAGGCCACCAAATCCTATGGTTTGCAAAGCCACCAGGCAAGGCTGCTCAGAGATGGGTTTTTAAAGTCAGGAGAAGAGGCACTTATTCGGGGCACAAAGTGGGCAAGCCATCCCCAAGGAGCCGGCCGGCCCCTGCGTCACAGCCAGGACGTAAAGCGCTGGGACGGCACGCTGGCGGGAAGGACGGGGGGAAATCACAGCCACGGGCTGCACGGCGAGGAGGCCCTGGTGCCGAACCCAAGGTCCTGGGGACCTCGTCCTGGGAGCCCCCGCCTGGAATCACAGCCCAGCCCAGGAATCACTGTCCCTTCTGAGTCCCCTCAGAAGTGTGGCCCATGACTGCGGGGTCACTGCAGTGTTCCCAGCCGCAGCCTGCGAGTCCGGCACAGGACAGAAGTGCTACAAACACGGATGGAGGGAAGGAAGGAGGGAGGGAAGGAAGGAGGGAGGGAGGGAAGGATAAAAAAAAAAAAAAAAAAAGAAGGGAGGGAAGGAAGGCCACAAAGACAGACTCGGAGCCCCTCGGGCCCCCAGCCACCGGCCCACTTCCGGCCCCCATCCCCCCCCCCCTGGACCCCAGGGCCACTGGCCCCCCCCCCCCCCCCGCCCCTGTGACCTCCA
>NC_043701.1:177453416-177465864 GCF_006229205.1 Suricata suricatta | reverse complement strand
CTGTGCGGACAGCTGTGAGCCTGAAGCCTGTTTTGGATGCTGGGTGTCCCTCTCTCTCTGCCCCTCCCCTGCTCATGCTCTGTTTCTCTCTGTCTCTCAAAAATTAATAAACATTAAAAATTTTTAAAAATAAAGAGGAAACAATCTTTCTTTCACACTATGGGTCCCAGAAAACTCCTCGGCCTGGCTGCAGGCTCGCCCCCGACTCCGACCAGGGCCCGCATGCCTGTGTCTCTATCACTAATGTCACTTAGCCCACAGCCACCTGTGTCGCCCCCTCCAGTCCAGCCAGGCTCTCCTGACCTGCTGGGCACCCCCACCGCCCCCGGAGCCATGGCGCACGCAGCTCCCGTCCCTGAAGGACCACTTCACCCTCAGAAGAAGCCTCCCCGACTCCTCCAGCTGGCGGCACTCTCTTCAGGCTCGTCTGTTCTCTGCCCTGTTGGAGAGTTTCGGTGCTGAGGGTGCTGACTTATCACCGCTGTGTCTGTCTCCGTCCCCTCCTCGCCCCCTCCCCCCAGCACTCCCAGCCCGGCTGGATGGCAGAGGAGAGCCCGCGTTCATGAAATGCCTCCCGTTTGCCAATCATGAGCTGCATTCTTCACATACCTCATTTCCTGCTCCCAATGGCCTCCAAGATGTGGGCACTACCAGTGGTGGTTTGGAGATGGGCAAACTAAGGCACAGAGAGGTCAAGGAACTTGTCTATGGTCACACAGCTCATGAATGGACCTGAGGCCAGTCTCTCCGACTCTGTGTTCCTCCCCCTGCACCACGGCTCACACGGGATATGGAGCCGGCAGAGGGATGGACGGACGGACAGACGACGAATAAATAAAGCAGAAGACCCCATCACGTGATCCACTTAGACTCCGAGCACTCATCACTTCCCACGGCTGCAGCATCAGGCCTGTGACTGACACGGGCAGCAGCCATGCCCAGCAAGGAAGGGCCCTGAGCCCTGCATGTGCTCGTGAGAAGTCCTTCTCCCAGCCCACCTGCCTGGGACCCTGTCGTGGATTTTGGGTCTATTTCTCCACCCCCGCTTGGGCTGTCTATGACTGACCTGTGGCTGGCACCCCCCTCTTCCTATCTCCAGCCAGGTCTAGAGGCCCTAAGGCATATGCTTGGCTTGGAAGAAAAGCAGCCTTTTGCCTAAAGGGCAAAAATTAAAAACCGTAACATGGCAGCCAACACCATCTGGGACCAAGGGGGTTACCAGGGATGGAGGGGGCTTTCCCAGAAGCCTCCCACCCCCAGCCACGCCCTCACTGGCTCCTCACCGAACCCCACGTCAGGTCGGGCTCCCTTCCAGGCTGCCCTAGGGGTCCCGGGACTCCAGTTCAGCTGGGAGTTCCTCCTGGGGCACCCCAGACAAGCCGCCCTGGGCCGCCCACCCTCCCTTCCAGAAGACTGGCTGGGGTCCTGGGCCGCACCCCTGCACACCTGCTCTGCTCACACGGAGGCAGCCACCTTCTGCGGACTCCGCTGGTGGAGTAGCAGCCTCCGCACACTGCGCCCCTTGCCCCTCGGCCAAAGCCAGCAACGGGCGGCTTCCGGACACGCCCGACCAGCCGCCCAAGCGCCGGCTCCCATCACGAGACCGACCAGCAGCCCGAAGGCCCACAGCGGGTGGGCTGTGCTGGTCCCACCAGGAAGGGGACACTGTACCGCACATCCGGGCCCGGTCTGCCCCGTACGAAGTGGGTCCTTCAGGCAGAACGACTGCACTGGCAGGTGGCTTATGTAACTAAGGAACGAGCAGGGCAGACCCGAGTCCACTCGGCGCAGCTCAGCACCAGCCACCCGACATCCTTAAGACAGAGAGGACGGTCCCAGCCCACCTACAGGATGACCCGCTGAGCTGCGAGCGGGCAGAGGTGCTGGCTCCGAGTGCGAGGGTGCGCAGCACGCTGCAAGGGGCGCCCGTCTCTAACCTGGCGGGGGGAGAGGGAGCCACGCAGCCCATCCCCCCCCAGGAGATTCTCTCAGGGCCGGGGGGGGGGGGGGGGAGTGTGGAGCAATCAGGACCGCCCGATGCAGGCAGGGCCCCGGGAGACATCTTGCCACCCGGTGAGCCAGGGCCACCCACCAGCCCCCCAGTCCCAGGCTGCAGCTCGGGGCGGCATGTCTCCTGGGCCTCCTGCATCAGCACAGAACCACTTCCTTCTTCCAAGAAGCTGCTTCTTGATCTCATTTCTTCCAGGTCTTTACAGGCAGCCCCTTGGCCAGGCTTCCAAGCTATCAATTCCTGGGGGACAGCTGTCCCCAGCCAGCCGGTCGGCAGGTGGGTCAGTTCTGAGCAGGGGTGTTGTTCACTCAGGTTCACACGCTGCCCACCCCCCGGCCCAGGTGCCAACATACCAGGCTCTTTGCCACAAGCCTCCAGAGGCTTCAAAAACCCGTGGTCAGCTGCACCTGCCTTGGAACCATGAGGGCTTTGGACTTGCATTGCTAGACGTCCTTTAGTGTCACTCTCTGCCCGGCTGCAGCCTCTGATGAGCTCCATTCACCCCGATACGGTGCTCTCAGGGGTCAGGGGGTCTGCTGAGTGTGGAGGCTGTAGAGGGTGGTGAAGGGAAGGCCGGAAACCCGGCCACCGCAGTGGACAGTGTTCCCCCCTGGACATACCCTCTGCTCCGGGTGGGGGTGCACATGTATGTAACGCTCCCTCCTCCCCGTGGCCTCTCTCAGTCACATCTGTTCTCCCAAAGGCTTGTGCCCTAACGATTACCAGCGGGGATGGGGGAAAGGGGGGGGTGTGAACACTCCCCGAGAAAAGCCATTTGTGCTGGAAATGTGGGGCCGTGTCCTCATTTCCACAGCAGCCATTAGAGGTGGCAGGAAGTCGCCCAGCAGGCTTGCAAGAACGGAGCATCTGTCGGTTTGGTAATAAGATGTGCCCCAGGCCTTTCTGTCAAGACACCAGGCCTCACTGCGGAGCCGCTCCCCTCCAAGCCCACAGAGGGGAAGACAAAACCACAGGGGTGGGGTGGGGGGAGGGACCGCACCACGCCTGTGCACGGGAAACACAAAGAAGGCGTACCGGCTCCAGCCGAGAAGCCTGGCTGCAAATGGAAACAGACGCAGGACGGATCTCTGAACCGTGAGAGCAAGAAGGACCGCAGCCTCCGGCCCAGGGGCCGCAAACAACTTCCATTTCAGCAAAATGAAATTTTCGTCGATGCATTTTTGAAACGTAGCTGGAGAACCTCCAGGGACCCACGCCAGAGGGGAAAGACAAGTTTCGTTTGGATCCCTGGATCTAGGCCACAGCCCCGTGGCTCAGATCAGCCAGAGAAAGAGAGGACTGAGCAACAGTCTGTAGGTGCAGTGGGACGGTGTCCTTAAGGCAATGGCACCACTGTGACGCAGGGTCCCGTCCTGGCCCTGGGCTCCGGGCAGGACACAGAGCCTCAGCCCAGAAACCAGTCCCGCCCTGCCAGGCGGCTAGGGAGAGAGCCTTTAACAGTGCAAATCTGGGGCACCAGAGCGGTTCAGTCAGTTTGAATGTTGATTTCGGCTCAGGTCACGATCTCACGGTTCATGAGTTCGAGCCCCGCGTCCGGTTTGCTGCTGTCAGCACAGAGCCTGCTTCAGATCCTCTGTCTCCCTCTCTCTCTCTGTCCCTCCCCCATCATGCTCTCTCCCTCAAAAATAAATAAACACGAAAAAAAAAATAAAAATGCAAATCTGATTGTATCTCTATCCTGCCCTCAACATAAAGCCCTGGAAGCCCAATGGCCAAAAAGCTAAGACAATTTGAGCCAAAAAAGTGAGTAAAGTATTATTTTATGATAACCTGAAGTATAAAATAGAAAACTATGAGTCCCTATTGATAGAAATAAATGAGTGACTAAATCACCCAATGGAAACTGAGGTCCCCCAGGAAGAGGGACTCTGCCAGCAGACGGCCTTCAGATGGAGCTCCGGCCTCCGCTCTTCCCAGCCTCCAGCCCGCCGGCCTCCCCTGAAGAATTCAGCCTTGCCAGTCCCCGTTCACATGAGCCCAGTTCTTAACAAAAACCTGTTCATATTTATACATCCCGTAGGATCTGCGTCTCTGGAGAGCCCCGGCAATGCACTCACTCCCACACGGACACCTGCCTGCAAGGTTCAACTTCAGATCAGCTGCAGCCCAAATGACTGCCGGCATCACTGATCCCAAGTGTCAAAATCTTGCTGATGCCATCCGCGGTGCAGCTCAGTCCAAGGCCTCAGGGGGCAGAGACCACCAGCCCCCTCCCCCTCTCCAGCAACCAGGGAGGGCAAGCTTTGTATGATACCTGCTCAAGTCATTGGCCGGAGCCCGGCAGGAGACAGCGGAAGCTTCTACTCCGTCAGCAGCTGGGGCAGAAGGCAACGACACAGGTCCTGAGGCTCGGGGAGTGGGATCCGCACAGGCAGTGGCAGGGGAGGGGCTGGGGGCGCAAAGAGAGAAGGATTCCCTGTGGAACTCGGCTCCCTAATGGCGCATTCATCAGGCCCCCCTGACCCCACCCAGTCCACTCCACACACGTGGAATGGGCTCTTTAAAAACTTTTTTTTATGTTTATCATTGAGACAGAGAGAAACAGAGCATGAGCAGAGAGAGGGGGAGACACAGAATCTGAAGCAGGTTCCAGGCTCTGAGCTGTCAGCACAGAGTCCGATGCGGGGCTCGAACCCACGAACCGTGAGATCATGACCTGAGCTGAAGTCCGATGCTTAGCCTACTGAGCCACCCAAGCGCCCCTAGAATGGGCTGTTTAAAAACCCACACATGGCCTCCCTCAATCCCTGACCCAGGTCCCCGGGGCCTTTGCTTAGACCCAGTGGAGACACCCTCTGGTGCTGCAGGCCCCTGGCCAAGCATGGATGCCACATGTGTTAGGTTCCAGCATTTCTTTGATGGAGGCAGTGCGGGTACTCAGGACCCTCTGTGAGTTGTCCTGTGTGATTCTTGTTTTCGGGAGGGGACTTTTGTATGATCATTTCGAACCACTGTTTATAGGCAATGAGCTCTGAGAATTGAGAACTACAATACAGCTCTGCGAACTCCCTGGGACACACCCCTAAAAGCAGAGGCTGAGAAAAGCCATGGCCAAGAGGCTGACAGGTAACCAAGGACCCTGCACCAGGGACCGGTGGGACCCCTTGAGGGGTGGAGGGTGGGGGACACTCAGAGAGCTCCAGCAGCATCACATTCCACATTCAGTGGGCGAGTGCCCCCTGCTGGACATCCAGGGAAATACCCGGAGTGCAGAAAGGGCCCCTGACAGCCACCTGCAAACACACTCTCCAGCAGAGAGCTCAAAACAGGTTTGATTTTCAACTTTGGCAAAAAGTGACGCACGCAGTGCCGTCCACAAGCAAAAGCATGGGCACAGTTTTCAGGGTGGGCTGGCCCTCCCGGCCTCTCCCCAGCCGTCCGCTCTGCTGCCCACAGGGAAGCTGGCAGGGCCCAAGGCAGCCCAGATAGAGTTACGTGACTCAGCACGGAGAGCCTGAAATCAGGTCCGAGGCTGAAGTGAGGGTCTGAGGTTTCTGGGCCTCTGGGAGAGGACTCATTTCTCCCCCCCAGGTGTGAACCCCAGCAGGAAGCCCCCTAGGCAGCAGACATGCAGGACCCCCGGGTTCAGTGTCGAGGATGTTCTGCTCCTGTCCATCTCCCCTAGGTCTACCTACATGGTTGGCCTCCCGATCTGGAGGACAGTGGCCAGCTTGGTCCCGGGTGCCCCATCCCAGTACCTGGTGTCATGTGCCAGGTCCCATGTGCCCTGTCCTGGGTGCCCAGTGTCCTGTGCCCGGTCCCGTGCGCCCTGTCCCAGGTACCTTATGGTAGGTGGCTGGTCCAGCATGCCCAGTGCTGGGTACCTGGTCCTGTGCCAAGCACTTTACACATATGACCTCAAACAACCCTCCCTACAACCCTCTGAGGCAAATGTCACCATCCCCACTTTACAAAGAAGGATGGAAAATAAGGCTCAGAGAGTTGAGGTCACCCAGCCCAAGTCGTGTAGTCCCAACATCTGGCCAGGCCACCCGCAGTGAGCACTCGATGTGACAGGCAGAGGGAGAGGTGGAATTTCCGAACTGGCCGTGACCAGGCTGGGTGTCAGGAGCAGCAGCAGAGCGAGAGCCCGGGATGCCTTCCTCCCGGAACCCCGCGGAAACGAGGAGAAAACAGAGGCCGGAGCATAAGGACCATGGGGGAGCTCGGAGCAAGGCCAACGCGCAAGCGGACAAACACTGCAGCCCGCACTTGGAACGGAGCTCGCAGAAGTGCCAAGCGGGCTCTGTTACAGACGGAGCGACACCTCGCCTGTTCACACTGTTACTTAGAACAACTGCACGGTGGCTACAAGAATGTTATTTTTATAAAGAAATGACTCAAAATGCATAATGCAAACTAGTGGGGGCTTTCAAGCTCCTTGGAGAGCCACTGTCACACGCTGGAAGCCTCCACTTGCTCTGTCCCTCGGCAGCGAACAGGCCACTTACAACCCCCACTACTTACTAGTCCACGATTTCAGTTCCCAAAGGAGTGACGGCAGCCGCGCTCCGTCCTCAGGAAGCCCCATGGGGATCTGCTTTGATTTAATGCAAGCTGGAGGGAGGCGTATAGACCGTGGTTCTGCTGCTTCCAGAAAACTCTACCAAAGGTCAGGGGAAGATTTCCATCTTTGAAAACCCTGGCGGAGGGGGGTGGGAGACAACTGCCCTGGGATCTGTGGCCTCAGAGCGAAGCCAAATCCACGGGGCGAAGCACAGTGACAGTCACACTGTGCTGAGGAGCGCGCCCACAGGTGACAGGCCCTCCTGTGCCCTGGGAACACTGGGGGTCCCCTTGGCTCCAGCCTGGAGACCACGGCGCCTGCGTCCCTCGCCCTCCCTCCTGCTGGCCCCACCGCCAGGGCCACACCCTTCCTGCACCAGGCTTTCTGAGCCAAAGGTACCAAACAAATGAATGAACTGCTCCATTAAGGACAGAGCCCCCCCCAACTGCTCCCGGCCTCCAGATGGCCCGGGTTGGGGGGGGGGGCGGTCAGGCCCCAACAGGGAAGCGCTCTGTGACTCAGACCAGCACCAGAAGCCGGGACTGGCCTCACCTTTCCATCACCCTTTCCTGTTGAGTCACCCCCTTCTCCTTCCGGAACCTCTCTGTCCCCGCCACCTCTGCTGGGGACGAGGGCTATGACCTCTCTGAGCAGGGCTCCTGCATGTCCGCTCTGCCTGCCTCCTCTGTCCCCTCACACCAACCCCCATGGTCACCAGGATAACCCAGCTCGAGTTCTGATAAGGTCCTTGCCTTGCTTGAAAGCCTCCCCAACTTTCTGTAGCCTTAAGAATCCAGGCGAAAGAACTCCCTGGCCTCCCACACCCCATCTCTGTCCCTGTCCCATCCCCGGTTTGTCCTCTCCCTCTCTCTGCTCCAACCCCACCAAGCTGGTCCCCGATGCTCTGGGCTGCTTCTGTGCCTTGACTCAAGCAGACCACACCCCTGAATGTCTACATCTCTCGTCCCCTCCCAGCCCACCCCATAATCATCCTGAGGTGACACCAAACTACCCCCTTCCCAGGTGGGGGTAACGTGCCACCCCGCAGGGCCAGCCGGGGCCGGGCCCCGATTTCAGATAAGGTGTCCTGCTCCTCTACTAAAGTCTCAGCCACTGGGGCCTCTCCAGCCCCCAGCACAGAGCCCGGCACATGAAAAGTGCTCAACATAGGACAGCTCCTTCCCTGTGTCCCCAACACATAGGCCAGTGACAGCGAGGACAACCGTGCCATCTCCTTGGAATCCCAGTCTGAGGCAGGACCAGTACCTGATTCAAGGGCAAAAATGGAAAAGGGAAGTGCAGAGCCCCACGTGCTGGAAGGATGGAGAATCTCAGGACGCTGACGGCATAGCACTGAAACAAGCACAGGGCCCTGAGGGCGGTCTGGGTGGCAGGCCCACAGGGCCGGCCCTGGTTCTAGACCCCACGCAGGTGCTTACACAGGTCTCTGAGCCACCCCCCCTCCCCAGCGGCAGCTCCTGGTCGGCCACCGAGACAGCCCAGAGGAGGCCAGGGCTTGGAGATGCAGGCCTCACACTTCATTTCTTCGAGGTGCTTACTTTCTCTTGCCTTGATTTCTTCTCCTATAAAATGGGCTGAGGGTAGGGCATCTGAAGGCCCTTTTATTAAAACTCTGAGACCCCTTCTCCTATGTAAGGAATTAATCAATGTTTTCCAAACCTTAGCAGAATAACAAAGAAGCCGAATTCAAATTCACAGCGTGTTTATATTTTTGGAAGATGAAGGAAGTGTTGATGTAATTTAAGCCTTTTTTGGTAAAGCAAAGAGTTAACAGAAAGAGGGTACATAAGCCACCAGACTCCCTTCCGGCACACAGATGGACTTCTTGATCATGGCACTCTTTCCTGCTGGGTCCCACTGGACAAGACCTTAGAATCCCTCCTAACGCAGATCCCTAGGGAGCCACGGCTGATGGTCAGAGTTGGCCATCTCTGATTCAGCACCTCACCAAGGCCCCCCCAGACTGGTCCCACTAACCACTCAGACGCAGTTTCCACCCACACAGGACCTGAGACACACGGACCATGTCCATTTAGGGCTCGCACTCAGCCCACGTCCAGCCCTGGCGAGATGCTGTCCATAACTGTTACATTTCGATTTGCCCGTTCAGGGCTCTTGAGTCTTATCTGGCAGATTCCCAACTGACCTGACAGCAAATTGCATTTCAGAGATGGGCCAGAGCTGCCACGGTAAGCCCCTGTCCAAAGACAGACACCAGAGTGACCTGGCTGTCACAGAGGGTGACATCACCCCAGGCAGAACGCACCACGTCCTATTGGGCCAGATGGGTGACAGCATCTTATCTCCCATTCTACGTCTCCATCTGGAAGGTATTAGCACACGTCTTTGCTCGCAGGCTCCTCCTTCTTGAATCCCCAAGTGCCCACAATCATGTGACGGGGCAAGGGCTAAGGCCAAAGACTCAGCTCCGATGGAAAGTCAGATGCAAGTCGGGGGAAGAAAGTACCTCGACACCATTGCTCTGGAGAGGCTAAGCTCAGCCAGTCAGGGCCCCGGCCAGCCAGCCAGCAGAGGCCTGCGCTTCGAGAAGCTGGTCTCGGCCTTGGGAGAGTCGATTCTCAGAGACGCAGCTGCTGCAAAGCCTGAAGGTGCCCAGACGCCAGATGGGCTTGCAAATTGGCTGCAAACGCCAAGGCAGGCCCTTTGAGCTACTCCCAGTCTCCCTCGAGACAAACCAGCATGTGAAACCCAGCCCGGGTGAGAGCATGAACAGGCCCTAAACATCCCGACCCTCCCACGTTCAACTGGGGGCTGGCTCCACACCGTGAACCCTGACCTGGCTTATCAGTTCCTTCCCAGAACATTCTTACCCCGTTTCCCTCCACAAAGCAAACTGTGCTCAGAGAAGGGAAATCACTTTCAAGCTTGATCCAAGCAGAACTCCGTCTAGTTAATAAACCCGAGGAAGGATCATAAACACCACCCCAGAACTATCCGAAGGGCCTTTCATCTGGGTCATTAATTCCCACCAGTCACCAGTGGCTCTGTGGTTACAGAGACTGCAGAGAGGGGCCGCAGGGGACAGAAGGAACCCGACCTCAGATCGCCAAGATGCGGCGCTTTATTCAGAAGGGGAAAATCTACCTACACGGGTCAAGGTGCTCAGGATCCATGAAAAACCAAGACAAGGACAAAGTCATGCACTTGTCTGAGATCTGAAACTGGCAATATTTGAACATTGCCAACGTGGCGACTTGTGTGGAAACTCAAAGATCCAGACCAAGCATAGAGATGCACCACAGTTTGCTCAGCCAACTGGGTGCTGGTTACAGGAACTGGATTCGTAAACGTGTACCTTTAACATACCATTTACCTATCCTTTTAAGAGAGCGTGTGTTCGAGGGAGTGCAGGAGGGGGCAGAGGGGGCGGGGAAGAGGGGAGAGGCAGAGCGGGGCAGAAGGAGAGAGAGAGAATCTTAAGCAGGTTCTACGTTCAGCATGGAGCCCAACACAGGGCCTGATCCCACGACCTGGGATCATGACTGGAGCCGGAATCAAAAATTGGATGCTTAACCGACTGAGCCACCAAGTGCCCCAACACATACCTTTTAAATGGCATAAAGGGATTCGGTCACTTATTTTTTATTTTTTAATTTTTTTTGGAATTTTGTTATTTAGAGAAGATCTTTGGGTGATCCCTGTTCTAATTTAAAAAAATAGGGGACACCTGGGTGGCTCAGTCGGTTAAGCATCCGACTTCGGCTCAGGTCATGATCTCACTGCTCTTGAGCTTGAGCCCCGCATCAGGCTCTGTGCTGACAGCTCGGAGCCTGGAGCCTGCTTCGGGTTCTGTGTCTCCCTCTCTCTCTGCCCCTTCTCCTGCTCACGCTTCTCTCTCTCTCCTCCCCCCTCTCAAAAACAAACATTAAAAAAAACACCAATAATGCTTTCACTTTGTCATGCAGTTTTTACAATAAGGTGCTTGCTTAAATAAAGGTCCAGCTAAACTCTGCTAGGCAGTTGAACTCACGCATGCCTACCCACAGCTGAAAATCTTTTGGTGCAAACGGCTGCCGTCAAAATATACCACGTGACTCGGGAGCAAGAGAAAAAAGAAGCTGTAAGTCGGCATGAACTCCCTGTACTTTCTACTTGAGAAAATTCTGAAGTTTCTGAATATGGTTAACTCTCTAGGGAGGCCATGACACTGGCTGGAGGGTGCCCGCTCCTGGCTCTCCTGTCCGACGCTGGAAACCAGACATTCGGGCAGAGGTCTCTGGTCCTGGGGAGCTGCGGATAGCCAGACAGGTGAGGAGACGGCCCTGCCTCACCTCGTGGTTCTCCAGGTGTGGGCCCAAGACCAGCAGCACCGGCGCCCGGGATCCTTCTGGAATGCAGAGTCTTGAGCTCTGCCCCAGGCTTCCCAAGTCAGAAACCCTAGGGGCAGGGCAGCAGGGCGTGCTGTAACTGGGTTATTTGGGTGCACAGTAGAGTCTGGCCTCCGTGGACAGGAGGGCTTTCCAGCTGTGTCCAAGGGAGCCCTCTGCTAGGAGTCCTGGCTAAAGGAAAAGCACAGACCCTCCAGGAGGGAACAGAGTGCCCCATTTTACCCTGTTTAGTGAGTGTGACACAGCTGGAAGGCTTTACTTAAAAAACAGTCCTGCTGCTTTAAAAACGTTCTTGAAAATCCTAAACAGCTGGGTCAGGGACAACGTAGTCGTTTGCAGAATGTTCTCGAAGGTCTGAGGCCCGACCAGGTTCAAGCAGGTTCAGAGGCTCTGGCCTGGGGAAGAAGCACGTTTCGCTACGAAGAGCAGGTGCGTGCACATCCCTTTCCCTGTATCTGAGGCCTGCCCCGGGGGTGAGGGCGCCTCTTTTTTCCAATTCAGAAAGATGTCTCGTCAGGAAAGGACGCGGCACCAAAGAACTGATGGGTGATCGAGAGGGAGGGAGAAAGGTGGCTTCCGGCAAACCCTCCGGTTCCATATTAAAAAAATATTTTTTTATTTTAAATTCAAACTTAACTGTTAAATGTAAAGCACCAACCCTACTCCTGGGGGAGCGAACCTCCAGAGCCTACGGTCTCAGCCTTCCCTCTGCCCCGCTTCTCCCCCTCTGCCTCTCCCGCCTCCACCCTGCGCAGATGTGCCCCGAAGGTGGTGCTATGGCTTGACAAGGTGCGTCCCCCTCAGTTCACATGTTGGAATCCTACCCCAGCGATGTGCCGGGAGTGACTGGGTCCTGAGAGCCCCACAAACGGGGTTCGTGCCCTTAAAAGAGAGACCCCCAGGGGGCGTCTGAGGGGCTCAGTTGGTTGAGCACCCACCTCTTGATTTCAGCTCAGCTCATGATCTGCGGGGGTCATGCGTTCGGACCCGAGACTGTCTCCTCACTGATGGTGCGGAGCCTGCTTGAGGTATTCTATCTCTCTCTCTCTCTCTCTCTCTCTCTCTCTCTCTCTCTCTCTCTCTCTCAAAACAATTGATTAAAAGAAACCCCGCAGAGCTCCGCAGCACCCTCCCCCACACGAGGACACAGCAGGGAGAAGTCTGCTCGGGGAAGGGGTGCTCACCCGGCCACCCTGGCAGACGTCCAGGCTCCAGAACTCTGAACGACATGTGTCTGCTGTTTATAAGGCCCTTGGTCGGTGGTCCCTGGTTACAGCAGGGGGGGGGGGGCAGGTGGGCGGAGCAGCAGGGCCCACCCAGAATGCCCTTCGGTGGTTAGTGGGCGGGGCAAGGTCAGGTGCAGCTGATTCTCGCTACTCACAGTAGTTACATCCCATCAAGCTGGCAGGAGCTGGATTCTGAACCACGTTCCCAGCAGGCTAAGCTGGGTTAGGTTCCCCTGAGCCTCGGGTCACGACGTTTTTGTCAACCCTTCACTATGTAACCTTGTTTTATGTGCATGTCTGTGTGAAAACACCT
>NC_043701.1:177451991-177453316 GCF_006229205.1 Suricata suricatta | reverse complement strand
TTCCATGGAAGGCACACCACAGGCTTCTTGCATTTAAATACCCCACACAGCACCTTCAGCACTACCTTGGGGGCCACTTAAAAAATTTTTTTAGGGGCGCCTGAGTGGCTCTGTCAGTTGAGCCTCCGACTTCAGCTCAGGTCATGATCTCACGGTTCGTGGGTTGGAGCCCTGCATCGGGCTCTGGGCTGACAGATTCTGTATCTCCCTCTCTCTGACCCTCCCCTGCTCACACTCTCTCTCTGTCTCTCAAAAGTAAATAAATAAACCTACAAAAAACAATTTTTAAAAAATTTTTTAAATCTTTATTTTTTGTTTTTAAAAGAGACAGAGAGACAGAGAGCATGAGCTGACTGATACTTCACCAACTGAGCCATCCAGGCTCCCCGCTTGGGGGCCATTCTGAGCAGCAAGATCATGAACAAAAAGCACAAAATTACAAAAACCATGGCACTGACTATACTGTATGGACACCTGTTTACAGCACGAGAACTGCAGTAAGAAGACAGGGCGCCTGGGGGGCTCAGTCACTTAAGTGTCTGACTTTGGCTCAGGTCATGATCTCACAGTCTGTGATTTCAAGCCCCAAGGTCGGACTCTGTGCGGACAGCTCAGAGCCTGAAGCCTCCTTCAGATTCTATGTCTCCCTTTCTCTCTGCCCCTCCCCTGCTCATCCTCTCCCTCGCTCCCTCTCCCTCCCTCTCCCTCCCTCTCTCTCTCTCTCTCTGAACATGGGTCCCAGGTGACTCAGATATTTTGCTGCTCTGCACATGTTCACAAATGACCAGAAGTGACGTGTGTTGATCTTGGGGTTACAAATAAATCTTAGAAGCAAATTCACAAATATGAATCAGCGAATAATGAATATTCTGTGGAAGCACTTGGTCACCAATGCCAGACTGATCCTTGCTCCTATCAGCTCTGCCTCTTTTCTTCTGATTTCCAGTAAAACCAAGACAACGTGACTCCAGACAAATGTTCGATAACGCTGGCGAGGCACCGAAGCGGCTCACTGAACTGCACCTGTATCTTTCTACGGGGAAATAAAGCCAGAAAGCCGGCCATGTTCTCAGCGCAGATAAAATCTGTACTTAACCACTGGTTCCTTCCTGCATCCTGCGCTCACTCTTGGTCACGGTCAGGGGTGACACAGCTCTCCAATGCGTCATCTTCCTTGGACTTGAAAGAGGCCAGTGATGGAGGCGGAGCCCCACGCACTGTGGGAGGAGGAAACCGGCTCTTCCCACGGTGTTCAGGTCACTCACAGGCGTGGCAGGCAGTCTGGACCTGCTCGGGGCCCCAGCCCCGCCACTCTCTAGCTACGT
>NC_043701.1:177435885-177451891 GCF_006229205.1 Suricata suricatta | reverse complement strand
GCTCTGCTCCCTCCAGCACCAGAAAGCCAAGGAAGCGGCTAACCCAGCTCAAGTCCTGGGAGGTCAGAGGCCGCCAACTGAGTCATTCCTGGGAGATGTATAAATAGCATGTCCTCTCTCCTAGAGGATTTCTATTTTAAATAGGGGCCCCTGAAGATCATAAGGGAACACATCTCCAAATGGCTTACTGGGGCAGGACTCCTTGGTGTCCCCTTAGGTCCCTAGGCCCCAGGAAGAGGCCCTAGCCCTGTGCAGAGGAGGCGGGCAAACCTATGTAGGGGTGGCGTGCAGAGGAGGGGAGGGGGGAGGAGGGAGGCAGCCTCAGGGACTGGGCCCCAGGATCCCACGGCCAGACGCAGGCCTAGCCCCCACCGTACCTCTGGGCGGTCAGATCCCTGGAGAGCTGGCTGATGGCTTCACCCTGGTGGGGAGAGGCAGCTATCAGTGGGTTTTCCAGGTCCTCAGGGACGGCTGGCTGGATGACATCATCCGCTACAGGTGACCTGGGGAGAGGAGAGGAAAAAAACCAAGGATCAGAAATGTTCCTTAAAGTTCCTTAAAGTTTTCAACCTATTTGAGCAGCACACTTTATCTGGACCGCCAGCAGGGTCTTTCAGGAAGTGAAGGATCTGCTGCTATTCCAAGTGTGGCCCCCAGGTGGCGCTGGCCCAGGAGGAGAAAACACGGAACCTGAGTGTTTTTAGAAGCCTGCAGAGCGACTTGATAGAGTAATTTTGTCTGTTGAATCTAATATTAAAAATCAGGAGGCTGATAAACATCCTACAATGCACAGGACAGCCCCACCACAAAGAATTTTCTGGCCCAGAGTGTCAATAGTGCTCAAAAATGAGAAATCCTGGCTATGCATCATAATTTCATTTTCTAGTAATTCATTTAATTGTATTTTTTAATGTTTTGATCTATATGCCTTAGAAACTTTTAAAAATCACGCTGGCCCTTCATCTGCTGAGAAGGTGGGCGCCAGACAGCCTCCAAGAGTATCTGGCTTTGAAAGCAGAGGGACACAGGTCACTGTCACACGCTGTCACACAGCAGCTCACTCTGTTGGGAACCCCCTTCCATAGTCAGGTATATCCTACTAGTTCATCAAGGAGCTCCGTGAGTTTTCTTTCTGATGAACTTGGCTCTGGGCAGTGAGGAGCAGGACACTCACTTTTCTTCTGGGCGCAGACCCCGATTGCAGACCTACTTCTATGCTGTTAACAAGGAAAAGGTGAGTTCTGCCCTCATGGGGTTTACAGTCTTAGGGAAGAGTCAGACATCTATTTATTTAAAAAATTTTTTTTAGTTTACTTATTTTTGAGAGAGAGAGAGAGAGAGAGAGCAAGCAGGGAGGTTGCAGAGAGAGAGAGAGGAAGACACAGAATCCAAAGCAGGCTCCAAGCTCCGAGCTGTGAGTGCAGAGCCCGATGCGGAGCTCAAACTCAACAAACCATGAGATCATGACCTGAGCCGAAGTTGGAGGCTTAACCGACTGACCCACCCAGGCGCCCTGAGTCAGACATTTTTTTAAATGCGTATTTGTTTAGTAACAATTGCGGTAACCACCAAGAAGGAAAGATACAGAAGGCTGCGTGAGATCAAGCCATGAGGTCCCAGCCGGGAGACAGGGGACATTTCCCTGTGGAGGCCAGCCAGTCAGTGCAGAGACATGAATGTTATGGACACGAACCGTGTGCCAGGAGCTGCCAGTCTAAGTGCTCACAGATGTCACCACATACGATCCTCATGACAACCCTGTGAGGTGGACGCCGCCAGTACCTCATGGTAATGGTGTTTTTACAGATATGAGAACAAAGGCCCAGAAAGGCTGAGTAACTTGTCCTCAGTTGCACAGCCGGTCAGGGGCAAACTAGCATACAAACTGAAGCCCGACTCCAGGGCCGTGTTTTTCACCACTCCAGGCCGTGTCCCAGAGGTTGAAGAGTAAGAGAAAGGTAGAGTGCCTACAGGACAGGAAGCCACATGATCTGAAAGCGCCGAACCAGGAAGGAGTCTGGCATTCTGCAGCAATGATCGCCAGAGGTCAGTTTTTCAGGAGACCGGGAGGCGGGGAGGTGGACAGGAGCCAGATCCCAAGGCCAGGTCAAGGACTGCAACTAGATCCTAAGTCAAAGATTCAGCCCCAAAACTTCTCTCCAATGCTCTGCCAAAAAGTGTGGCCCTTGGCATTGAAATGAATGCGAGGCAGGGAGGTCCGGGGTGAATTTCCTGAAACTCTGTTTTAAATATGATTAGACCAGCAGGTGCCTGAGTCCACACCTTACTGTTTGCTCCCATGAAGCCTGTGATGTTCCTTCCGTCCACGGTTCCCACCCACCGTTCCAAATCCCCCAGAACTCGATCCCAGAGCCCCGTGACAGGGCCGAGGAGTCAGAGAGAATGGGTACAAGGGAAAAAGGAAGGAGCCAGCTAGGAGGCAGGAGGACGGCAGGGACTCTGGACCACTACTCGGAGAATCCTAAACTACAGGCATTCGCGACTTCCCAAAGTCATTAAAAAAACGGAATGGAAAAGCACCGCCCAGGAGCTTTGGCGACCCGCACTGAAAGCCAGAAAAGCCTGTTTCCTTCCACCCAGCCACTGTGCTTCCAAGAATTTCTTTTACGATGATTAAGGGTGTGAGCAAAGATGCTGGTCACATCTGAGACCATAATAGCAAAAACAAAACAAAACAAAACACCCAGAAACAAAAATGTCCCTCAGTAGGGGACAGTTAATCATATTAAGGCACAGCTGTAGAAGAGATTTATTAGCAGCTTTTTAAAAAAATAAGGTAGATCTCCACACACCCAGAGGGAATTCCGTCCATCATTAACTCAAGAAATGTTTTAAAACTGTCAGTAGCATGGGGGCGCCTGGGTGGCTCAGTTGGTTGAGCATCTGACTCTTGATTTTGGCTCAGGTCATGATCTCAAGCCTCCTGGGATTGAGCCCCGCGTCGGGCTCTGTGCAGACATCGCGGAGCCTGCTTGAGATTCTCTCTCTCTCCCCCTTTCTCTCTGCCCCTCCTCTCCTCTCAAAATAAATGAATAAATATTTTTAAAAAGCTGTTGGCAAGGGCACCTGAGTGGCTCAGTCAGTTAAGCGTCCGATTTCATCTCAGGTCATGATCTCACGTTTGTGGGTTCAAGCCCCGCATCGGGCTCTGTGCTGACAGCTCAGAGCCTGGAGCTGCTTCCGATTCTGTGTCTCCCTCTCTCTCTCTGCCCCTTCCCTGCTCATGCTCTGTCTCTCTCTGTCCCAAAAATAAATAAAACATTAAAAAAAATTTTTTTAAGCTGTCGGCAGCATGACCCCGATTGCATGTGCATGTGTCTATCGGTGTTTACATACCCATGTACATATATGTAGATATGCACACATACATATAAACACGCACGCAGGAAGCATGCATTGAACGACCACCAAGCAATGAGGAAGGATGTGTGCCAAGGTGTTAATAGTAATTCTCTTTCAGTAGTAAAATTATGAGTGTTTTTTTAAGGTGTTAAGTAATCTCTCCACCCAACGTGAGGCTTGAACTCACAACCCTGAGGTCTGGAATCACCGGCCCCACCGACGGCACCAGCCAGGGGCCCCGGGAGTGTTTCTCCTGTTGAGCGTATCCCTGTTTTCTAGTTCCGTGCTGACCATGCACTGCTTTTACAAGCACAACCCATAAGAAGACATATTTAAGGACAGGCTTACGTACCAGGGCACGACTTCAGTCTGCAC
Source organism: Suricata suricatta (assembly GCF_006229205.1). Taxonomy (NCBI): domain Eukaryota; kingdom Metazoa; phylum Chordata; class Mammalia; order Carnivora; family Herpestidae; genus Suricata; species Suricata suricatta. Next base: position 177,448,153 of record NC_043701.1, on the reverse strand, counting down.
GTAACTCAGTGACGAGCGACTAGTCCCCACTTTTGTACTGACATTTTCCACGGGCTTGTCGGCCTCGTCCTGAGACACGAGTGCAGCCACACCTCACTCCTCAGGCACCGCCGGGGAAAATGAAGGTCCCCGTGGAAGATTTGAGGGGGGTTAAGAGACATCTGGCTGCGTATTCTGTGGACGGCATTTTTGTTTTTCCTCTTTGGGAGGAATTATGTTTCAAAGCCTATGGGACACTCCTCTGATTTTTCTGAACAGAGAACCTTGAATATAATGAAATGTTTTCTCAATGACACACAATCAGTGTCTTAAGTCACCATGACGTCAGGGCGGACGTATGCCAGGGCACTCACAGCACAACTGTACGTGAAGTCAAGAGGGCTGGGTTCTAGACCGGCTCCACCTCGGGAGCTCAGCCAGATGTCTGCTCCATCTGTGAAAGCAAAGGCACTGTGGCCTGCACGGCCACCAAGGCCTCTCCCAACTGAGCCTTGGCCCCCACTCGCAGGCTGTCAGCCTGGATCTCTGCTAACCCACCTGACTCTTCACTCTGTGCCTTCAGTTCTCTGCTTCTCCTGTGCAGACTGAGACACATGGCTCTGGGCGTTAGAACAGTGTGTAAACCAAGAGTTAAGAAGCACTGATAAAGGCTTATAAACCTCCCATACAACATAATTGTAATAATTTTAAAATAAAAGTGTGTGTGTGTGTGTGTACACACATACATACATTAGCTTGAACTGCATGAAATTCCTAAAAAAAAAAAAACACTTGTCAAATTCACACTGTGCCATCAACCCAATGGCCTTTTTGTCTTACTTCCTAGTGGCCCAGTTATGTCCTGGATGGCTGAGAATGGGGGAGAGTTGCCTTCTGGGTAAGTGGAGGGATATTCTCATCAAGTGGCTCTTCTTGGACCAACTGCAGGAGGCTATAAATGGCTTTTAACTTCTCCCCATGGTGGTGCCGAGTGACAGAAATATTTTGCAGAGGGAAAAAAAAAATCTGTCAGAGATTTTAGCCACCAGCTGCTGTCACCAGCTGCCATGACCAGCCCACTATAGATTTAGTCAGGCCAGCAAAGGGTTGATTCCGGGCTGGAATGTCAGGGAGGGGCCCTGGCATCAGCAAGTGCTCCTCCAAAGGGCCATGAGTCACCCGCCCTCTAGACACTGAGGCAGAGAGGACTCGGCTTCAGAAAGGAAGACAGTCACTTTCTGGTCGAAAAAGCCAGCGCCTCAGCTCCACGCACGGACCTGCTCCCCCAGGAAGGGTCCCAGACTGCATCTAACGGGGATCACTAAATAATAACGATAATTAATACTAATAAGGGGGGTGGAAGGAAACGGCGGAAGTGTTTGCGCCTGGATGGTGATGAGGCCCCCCAGGCGTGTGCTCATCCGCAAACGCAGCGAGTCGGCGGCGTGCCCTATGGACAGCAGTTCATACGTCAATCATACGTCACTAAAGCGGTTTCAAAAAGCAATGGGGACCGCACACTCCGGAGTTGACAGCTGACCAAGAGCGCGGGAAGTTCGATGTCTAAGAGAAGGAGAACCGTGAGGGTGGTAATGGGACAAACCGTTGTGGAAAAGCAGGCTCTCGGGGCGCCCGGGGGCTCCGTCGGCGAGCGTCCCGCTCCGGCTCAGGTCACGATCTCACGGTTCGTGGGTTCGAGCCCCGCGTCGGGCTCTGTGCTGACAGCTCGGAATCTGGAGCCTGCTTCCGATTCTGTGTCTCCCTCTCTCTCTGCCCCTCCCCTGCTCATGCTCTGTCTCCCTCTGTCTCTCAAACATGAATAAAAATGTTAAAAAATTAAAAAAAAAAGAAAGAAAAACAGAGTTCTCTCAGGCGGGGCGATCTGGAAGGTCCCCTGGGGCAAGCAACATGCTTCACAGAGGAGTTCCAGATTACAAAATAATCTCCCTCTTCTCTGTCTCTGATGGTTCGGAAGGAAGGCCAGGAGGCTTCTCTTCCCTTCCCTTGGACAGGGCAGGCGAGGAAGGTCGCAGGACAAGGGACGGGGAGCAGCCGAAAAATAACCACATCACGGGTGAAGGAGCCCGGTTCTCTCAGTCTGTGTGTGCAAAGGTGATCAGGCTCTAAAGCACTCTTGAGTAGTGTTGCAATCAGAGGTAGGAGATAAACACAGAACTGGGTGCGGCAGTGAGTGTGTGTGTGTGTGTGCGCAGGTGCACGCATTCACCTACCTCTACTTCCCAGCTCCCTCTGCCCAGAGAGGCCAAAACGACATGAAGAATCACCTCCAAGGGGCCGTCCCTGGTCAAATCTGGGAGTACTGGGGCATAAAACACACAGACACTAACGGGGTCCAGGCCATCCAGTAAAGCAGGAATCCACGAGTTCACACAGATACAAAGACATAAACGTGCACGGAAGGGAGAGAAGGAAAAGCCCCTCCGTCCAGGACAAGGCCAACTTGTCGATGGCTTAGGGGGGATGGACGCAAATCACCACTGCAGAAGCCTCAGGGCGGTGGTCCATTAACGCTGCCACGGAAGGTGGGAGGGGGGCATCTGGGTGGCTCAGTCCACTGAGCGTGCGACTTCGGCTCAGGTCATGATCTCACAGTTTGTGGGTTCAAGACTCGTGTCGGGCTCCGTGCTAACGGCTCGGAGCCTGGAGCCTGCTTTGGATTCTGTGTCTCCCCCTCTCTGTGGCTCTCCCCCACTTTCACTCTGTCTCCATCTCTCAAAAATAAATAAATCTTAAAAAAAAAGTTTTTTTTTTTTTTAAGAAGTAAAGGACACTGTGTGGTCTTGGACCCACTCCCTGGTGGAGAAACCTGGTGGGCGCCAACTTGGCCAGGTGTCAACCAGGATCGCCAACCCTGGTGCAGGGACGGTCGTCACGCCGTGCTCCGGGACGTGGCCCGCTGGAAAGAGCACAGCATCAGGTCGAGGGGATGACTGACCAGAATGGCCAGCCAGAGTCTGGTCATGAGAAAACTGCGGATAGACACTGGTTGGATTTTTCCAGAAGGAAAGACCTGTCCTCTTGAAGGTCATGAAAGACCAGGAGAGACTGAGAAGTTCTCCCAGACTGAAGGAGGTCCCCAAGCTTACGTTGAGTGGGACACATGCTTTTGGACTGACTTCCGGATCGGAGGGAAAAGAGGGGGAGCTGGGGAGTCTGACTGGGTCCTGACGCCTGGGTCCCCCACTGGATGGCTGTACGGTGTCGTGCTGCAGCGTCCTGGGTCTGGCAGAAATGAGCAGTGGAGCCTCTGTTTTGGTTTGTATTCTGGAAGGCGCCACCTTCGTGTTTGCAACTGGCTCTTAAATGGTTCAGAAAAAGAGAGGATAATATGGGGGAGGGGGCGGGCGGTGACCAAGCACCTGTGGTGAAGTGTCCACAGTCGAGGCATCTGGACAAAAGGAATTTGGGAGTTTTCTACTCTCCCTGTGGCTCTTCTGTAAGTTGGAAGTTATTTCAGTAACGACAACTTCTTGGACAAAGGCATGCAGGCAAATGGCCACACCCCACTGTCCCAGAACTCCATTTGGGACCTAGAGGACACAGCGTGGCATGTGATGGGGCCACACGGGAAGGGACACGCAGACGCACAGCTGGGCAGCTGGGGCCCAGGCCAGCCTGGCGAAGGCCTCAAAAGTCGGGCCAAGAATCTGCTGGTTGGGGGGCGATGAGGAACGTGTGAGGTTTATGAGCAGGGGAGCAGAATATTCGGGAGGTGGTGCTCTGTGCCGGCGTGGGGAGTAAGTCGGGGGTAGAAGAAATGCAAGCGAAGCCGGGGAGAGGTGCAGGTGCCAGGTCAACACTGGACGGAATCCCGGCACCTGCAGAGGAGCGGGGCAGGGGGGTCCCCCGGGGAACCGGCTCCACTACGTCCGCCCGGCCTAAGGCACGTGTGGGCAATGCAGGGAGAACTCAGAAGTGACCCGGATCCTGAGTAAGTAATTGGCTGGCAAACCCCGTTGTTAACTTCACACCTCGCACATAATACCTTAGACCCCCTGTTCTATTATTTACTTAAGACACATCTTCCAACGAAGTCAGTTGTTCAGTTTAAAAGAAAATATTCTGGGCGCCTGAGTGGCTCAGTCAGTTAAGCATCTGACTCTTGATTTCCACTCAGGTCATGCTCTCAGGGTTCCTGAGATCGAGCCTCACATCGGGGTCTGCGCCGACAGAGCGGAGCCTGCTTGGGATTCTCTGAGCCCCTCCTCACCTCTCTCTCTCTCTCTCTCTCAAAATAAATAAATAAGCATTGAAAAAAATAAAAGAACATTCATCATGCTGAATAATAACATCAGCGAGTCTTCGGTTTTGATGTGCTACTTTTTTCTAACACACAGAGAGTAATATATGGGTCCTAAAATGACCAGGTGGCACCCAAGGTCAGGGCAAGGCCCCTCGGAAGCGGGCACCACGCTCTGGAAAACACGGGCACGGCTCTCACCAGCACAGCTAAACTAGAGCCCCGCACGGCTCACATCTGCTCACTCCTGTTTCAGAAAGAGAAGCAAAGCCTGTCATAAATCAGCAAGATGGAATCTTCTGAAATCTCACATCGTCACGAGCTGCTGGGCCATTATGCGCCGGGCACGGCCCAGCTGGCGAAGGCTGGGGGCCACAGCAAAGGCACAGAACATATGGAGTGCACGTGCGCATCCTTTTCGGGTCTCCCCCCTGGCATTCGGAGCCGAACCCTTCATCCTCTGGCGTGAGGAGCCGGATGCACCTGCTTCTGCTTAGCCTGAGACACTGTGTTCACCAGGCACCCAGCACTGCGGTCCCCACATCTGCCCAGGACGGCCAATGGTTTGCTTTTTTAGTCACTAGAGAGAACAACTTGTCCCTTTTCTGATCTGGCAGACGATGAAGTGACAAGGATATGACCCGGCAATCCTGAAGGCCAGATACAAGAGTGGGGCTTGATAGATAACAGGATTCCTAAAACCAGGGAGTTCTGCCGTGCCCGGGAGCAGAGGAGCCTGAGACCCCGAGAGATGAGGGGCCTGACTGGGGTCCCCAGGGCACTGTTTCTCCTGTCGCTGATAGTGTTTTTAGCATGTACTAAATGTTACAGCAAATTTAAATAATGACAATAAAACGACTGACAACGACAATAAATAATCGTAAGAGAGGCTCGCGTTGGTAAGGGCTCCCGTCGGCCTGGCACTAGGGCACAGCTGTGCACACGCTCGCCCATCCAGCCCTGAGAAGGGGTGAGGTGGGGTCAGAACTTGAAGCCCAGTCCAAAGGCACAGGATCCAGCCCCCCACCCCCACCCCACAGCGTGGGGCTGGAGCCAGGGACATGCAGAATCTCCCACACGACTCCAAGAAAAGCAACCTGCCTGAGAAATCCTGGAGCCCACGTCGGGGAGGAGAGAGATTTTCCACTCCCCAAGAGGAAAGTCCAGCAATTTAAAGACTCAGCCTTCAGTTAAAAAAAAAAAAATACTAAAATTTTTTTTAAGTAACTTAAAAAAAATACACAGCGACTTATACTTGTATAGCATCTGAGACTTTCACCGAAGGCTGTGTTTCGTGATTCTCCATGACCCCCATGTTGCTGGCAGAAAACTTATTTTCTACAAAAGGAGACTGAGGCTCAAGGAATTAAGTAACTTGGCAAAGAGACGCCAGGGGCAAGAATGCAGGGCTTCTGCCGCTGAGTCTGTCCCCATGACAGGAACCCACGCCGTGTCCCAGGCCCTTGCTCCGGCGGGCATGCCACAGTTCAGCTGCTCATGGAGGGGGTGGAGGCCCCTGGGGTGGCAGGGCCAGCGGGGTGGCGGGTGGCGAGGGGCACTGTGGGCCAGGAAGAGGGGACAGGCCAACAGGGGGGTCATGGCCCCAGCGACAAGGAAAGGACCCTCTACGTCATTCCTGCTGGCTTCCTGGCCCGGAGTCAGTAAGGTAAACGCTCATGGGGGTGAACGAACCACCAGAGACCGGGCAAGGGGGAAAGCAAGCCGGCGGCCTCAGAGAGGTCAATGAGTTCCAACAACGCCGGTCATACTACATGACATTTTACGGACACTTAAAATTGAACATGTGTCTGTCTCCGTGATGAGCTGTACTTTGCATATTCGGGGGCCAAATTTTTAAGGTATTGAATATTTTGGGCACACTCCGTGTCTGGAAGGCTCTGGGTCTCTGCTGAGGAATAAGGCCCCTCCCCCACTTCCCTGGGGGAGGTGGCAGGAGGCCAGAGTCAGGCCAGACGGCAGGAGCGGGACCCACTCCGGCAATACAGAGCTGTGGGACCTTGGGGAAAGCCTCCCTGGAGCCTCAGTTTCCCCATCTGTCAAAGCAGGCAGTGGCTGGCCCCTGTCTGAGCAGGGAGCGGCTGGGCATTGAACCCATTCCCGAACTTTTCTCTGGCCTGGGAGGCGTTCTGCAAAGGAATACAAACACGACAGGGGGCACGGCCTTCCCCACGGAACACCCGGAAGGACTTTTACGCAGTCCACACGCCCCTCTCCCTGCCCAGGTGCGTGCCCCCAGGTGTGGGGGCTTCCCCTCACGCCACCCAGACCCCTGGCTCTGTGGGAACCACGGCACGAGTCATGGGACAGGAGTGAATCCAGGTGGCAGCAAAGGGAATCGATGTCTGTGAGCATCCACTATGTGCCGGGCACCATGCAGGCCATTTGTCACTTGAAGCAATGGGACAGCTCATTTCTGGGCCGGGAAGTCACTCTACCCAAAGCCACACTGAGCTGAGTGCCGTCCTGGCTGCTCCGACCCCAGGCCTCACGGGCAGATGGGACGCGCGGCCTCAAGGGGCCGATCTCTCAAGGACGTGTGATGAATAGTGACGGGCAAAGGGGCCTGATGGGGTCTGCCTCACCCAGGACAACCTGTGAGCGGCCAGCATGGGTGAGCTGGGCGAAACCTGTCCCCCACGGGGCTCTGGCACCTCCTTCACCAGAGGAGGTTTGGACCCTTCATCCTCACCCCTCCCTTCCAGCCCGGTGGTTTGCGGATCTGCAAACTCTGAGGCTCTAGAGGTGCTGGAAAAGGGGGGCTTGGGAGAACCCCTGGGCAGTGCCCCCCATTGGCCAGGTGCCAGGTTCCTGGTTAGGACTTAAGGACGGGAGGGAGGGGGTGACCTGGTGACCCGAGGCTCCAGCTCCCATGAGACCTGGAGGAAGAGAGAAGGTGCGGAAGGAGACATTTTTCTCATATATAACTTAATCGTGCCTTATAATTGGGCTGTCATTTCCTCACTCCTTGGGGTGGATGAGCCCAGGAACCAGGGATGATGACAAGCTCAAAGGGGAGGAAGTCATTCCAGGGGGACAGAGCAAGGAGGCAGTACCCGCTGTTCTTTTCAAGAGGCAATCAAACTACCACACCCAGGTGCTGGGAAAAGCCACATGCCGGGGGAGTGGCGGTGCAGCTGTCCCCCGATCAGAGGGACAAGGCCAAGAGAAGACACCTGCCATATGGTCAAGATCCTGGCCAAGGGCACCCACTTCTCCGGAAAGCCAGTGCATGGATCCCCCAGGGGATTCATCTCCACCAGGACGCTGGCACAGAAATCAAACTGAGCCATCCAAGGGACAGGCGGGTGGGTAGCGAATCTACGGACCAGACGGCACAGGCTCTGGGGACAGATCTGAGCCTGAGTCCAGCTCTGCCACTGACGAGCCACGTCAGCCCCGGGCAAGTTCGTTCGCCTCTTGGAGCCTCAGTTTCTGATCCTGTGAAATGGGGACAGATCGCATCACTTGAAGAGACTGTTAAAGAGCTCAGAGCACGAAGCACAGGTAAAGCACGGTGTCCACCTCATCACAGGCGTCAGTAAGTGTTTGTGGACGGTGTGGACGCCTGGGAAGGAGCAACAACAGCAGGACGTTAACAGCTGCTGCCACCAGAGTGTCCTCGCTGCCGCTTAACTCAGACCAGGACCGGCTTCCTCTAATTCTTTTGAGCTAAGAGCAGGCATCTGAGCTCGCAAGCCAAGCCTTGATGTTTTTACACAGACAAGGCCAAAGTTTACTTGTTGGTTTTTGTAAACCTTGCAGAGTCCTCAGTTTCTTCTGATGGTCACAGACTTTTTCCCCCTCATTCCAAAACCACACAGGTAGCACAGACACCCTGGATGGCTCTCCCTACACACACAGACTGCCGTGAAGCCCGGATGTTGTGCGAGCAACAAAGGCCTCTACCCCACGGTGCCAGAGAGAGAAGCCGATGCAGAGGGTCCCGGACCCTGGAAGCCAGGAAATGGGCTCCGCTGAGCACGACACTAAGCCCAGGGAGGGCAGGAGACATGAGGCGGGGTCTTGTCAGCCCTGGAGGAGAGAGACCCTGGCACAAGGGTGATCGCCGGACAGCCCGGGAGCTCACTCCTGGGGGCCGGTTCCTGGGCCAGGTAACTCACAGGCGAGCGAGCGGGCCTCACTGAAGATGATCCAAGATGATACGGGGCCTTTTCCTGCTTTAGTGGGAAGGAGGCAGCTGGAGGGCAGGCTGTATGGACCCAGGGCATGCTGTAAATGACACAGACGGCAGGGGTCCCCACGTGGACACACGCACAGGGAGAGTGGCGAGGGGGACTGGAAACAGCCACACCTGCATCTGAGCCCGTGAAGCAGCTGCTTCTTCGTTTCCATTTTTCTCCCCAGATTGGCTCTCTGTGAGTAGAGCAGAAGTGAGTTCCCTATTCTGTTATTTTACTTGTTTTCTGGGCAAAATATAAAATGACCAGTTACATGGGAGGACAGACAAAACCCGGAGGCTGGCTGACGGCTTCCAAACCAGAGAACGGTGTGGACTAGCGCACCTTCTCATTTCCTTCTAAAAATCATGGCAATACAAAGAAGCTCTCAGAGGGCCACTGGGTGGTTCAGACAGCTGAACATCCGACTCTTGATTTCGGTTCAGGTCATGATCTCACAGTTCGTGGCCTCAAGCCCCACGTGGGGCTCTGAGCTGACCGCAGAGCCTGCTTGGGATTCTCTCTCCCTCTCTCTGCCCCTCCACCCCTGGTGCGTGCTCTCTCTCTCTCCTCTTTCTCAAATAAATAAATAAACCTTTAAAAAATAAATAAAAATAATACCAATAAACACCAGCTCCCAGCGGTATTAGGGACTGAATCATAACCAGGTGAGACACAGGACCAGGACTTCCTGTTTGCATAGCATGTCACAGTTTGCCAGGTATTTGCAGGCACATGATGGTACTTGGCCCCACAGTTCCATGAGCCAGGAGGGCAGGGCTGTGTGTCCCCACTGCTGGGAGATGGAAATTGGGACTCAGAAACGGTTAGTGGCCTGCCCCAGGGCATACAGCTGGTGAGGGGGAGGCAGAGATTCAGTACAGGAGCTCAGGCTCTAAACTGGGAGCTTTCTCTACACTGCCTTTCCCGTCCCAGGGAAAATCCGTCTTGGGAACTTGGCTTTCTCTGACCTGGCAGTACTGAATACCTGTGCCAAGTGACAGACTGAAAGCACAGACCGGAGGGGACCAGAGAGGAAGGGAAGGGGGACAGAGCTGATACCCAACGTATCTGAGATGAAACTTCCACCACGGATCATGGCTCCAGAGGCTCTGGCAAATTTCGGCGGCCTCTATTCTTAGAGTCATGTCCCTACAAACTTTTGTTGCCCCAGGTCATTTTTTCCCATGCGTTTCCTTTCTCCTGAAGGGCTCCGAAATCCTCGGGCCGTCTGGTCATCCCAGTGCGTTGCTGTGGAAATGACTGCTGAGGTGATAGACAAACGACTGTGACCTCGGTGGGGGAGAAGCAGACAAAACCCAGTCACCAAGCCAGATTTCACATGCGTCACAGCGGGCCAGACCAGGGCACCCAGTTCTGCAGCCTCCTCACTCTTGGATTTGCTCCTCTGCCCAGGGAGAGTCAGGGAGCTCCACCACCAGCTTCCCAGACCTTCTCCTGACGGTGCAAAAGGTACCAGGGTTTCTAAACCCCAACCGCAGCTCATCCAAGAACCACTTGCTTTTGGCTGTGGAACTGAATCGCCAAAGAACACGCGTGTGCGCGCGCACACACACACACACACACGCGCACACACACAATCTTAACCCAGCCCTCGGTCTCTCCCAGCATCATCCACACCTGCAGCCTGGGGCCTCAAAAGCCTGTAGACCCCCACCATTCCTCTTCCTAGTAGAGTTAGTCCCTTCTGATTCCCCAAACCTTTGCAGGGTCCTCTCTAAGGGTGCTATTGGCATAGTGGATGAGACAGTTCTTGGCTGTTTGGGAATGTCACATGCATAGCATCCTGGACCCTCAGCAGAGAGATGTCAGTGGTGGCCCCTCTGGTCATGGTGACAAGCAAAACACCCTCATACATTTCCAGATATCCCCTACTGGGCACTAGCCTCCTGGAAAGCCTGCCCAGTGGTGTATGTTTAGGTGTATCTCACGCGCACACACGCACACACACACACTCACCTCTCCTTGAAAGCAGGGGCCGTGTCTCACTCACTCCCACCACCACTGAGCCCCCAGGCCCGTGTCATCCCTGCAGCATGTATTGCAAACTAGGCAGGTCTTCCCTCGAGCACTGTCTGTCTCCATAGAAATGACAAAGATAAATAACCACAGTACAAAGCAGGAGGAGACCAAAGAGGCAGCAGGATTTGGCCGAAGGAGCGCCAGGTGTCTGGGGGCCTGGGTTTGAGTCCCACCTTCGCATGTGACTCTGGACTTCTCCGAGTCTCCCTTTTGGCATCTGTAAGATGCAACTTTGATCTTCAAGTTTCCTTCCAGCTAAAATATGTTAAGTGCTCAAGCTTCGAAGCAAAGAGGAGGGAGGTGAACCAGGGAGCAGGGGCCGCTTCTGTCCAGGGGTCCCAGAGGGGGCGCATTTGCTGGATGGATCTCCACAAGCAGTGATTCGTCTGGTGGGCCGTCCTCCATGGTGCCTTGCCTCCCTGAGGCTCAGCAAGCACCTTCTGAGGAGGGACTAGTGACAACGCACCGGCCGAGGAAGGGGCACCAGGTAGCTGAGAGTTGGCTGAAGCCCCCACACAAGAAGGGCAGTTCTTGACCTATTTCCTGCTCCCGCTCTCCTCTGTGGAGAATGCCTGAGCCCAGGACAGAGCCTATGAGAAGCAGCCCCGAGGGACTCACCTGCCTGGCATAACCGGTCCTATTCTCCCCAAGACCTCACAGCCTGAGCTCCTGATGGCAAAGCCCATGGCTGGGGGCTGGGCAGGAGCCCACTCCCCAACCCCCAGCAAACCCTTCCTTCCAGCTCCATTGCCTTCAAAAGGGCTCCTGAAAACAATGGTGAAGACTCGCTTTTGAGACTTATAAGTGATTCAGAATGGACGAAACCACAGATGAAACCCAGCCTCGGGCCATGGCCCCAGACATTTCCAAAGTCACTTCCAAATACTACAATGAAAACAGCTTTTGAAATGTGGCCTCATCGCGAATCCCAGAGAAATAAGAACACAGAGTTCTTTGCCTTCTAACACATCTCCGCCCTTTTCTGGCATAAAACAACAGAGAAAACAGCACCAGGGCCCTTGAATCTCCAGTACCGTGCTGCCAGGGGCTTGGGACAGCCGTAAGTCCCCCCTCCCCCTACACATGTCGCAGCGCTAACCCAGCCCCGCTCCTTCCGGACTCTGCGCCCCTTATTTCCACCTCCCCAGACTACCCTTCCCTGGAGACCGGAGACGCACTTTCTCGCACTGGCTCAGTTGTATTTAACCCACTGCCACAAGGGCTTGTCCCAGCATCTGACAGCGCCAGCAGATAAGAACAACTATGATGACCCAGGGAGGTTGACGATGACGATGAAGATGCCATTTTAAGGAAAGGCCATCCCTGACGAGCACAACAAACACGGCCTGAGCCCAGAGTCGACCACGTGCTGCAAACGGCGCCCTCGGCCAGCGCAGGGAATCGGGACTCTGAAGTCGCCTTTCCAGGACGTCCAGAGGCCACGGAAGCCGCTGCCGGGAGTCAAGGACGCCGGAGGGAAAGCTCCGCGGGTCACGTGCTCGCCGGAGCCCTGAAGTGCGCTCGGCCCCGCTGACGTAACTACTCGAGAATTTAAAAGTCCCCAACTCGGAGGAAATGCAGTGCAGTTTTACGGCTAATCCACGCGCCGCCGTGGCCCGCCGGGGACGACCCCGCGCGACCGGGTGGCACCGCTCGAACTCGGGAGGAGCCCCCGCGGACGGTGGCGCAGAGCCGGGTCGGCGGCGGGGACCCCCACTGCCGGCGCTGACCCCGGTCCCGGACCCCAACTGCAAGCGGGGACTCCACCTAGGGGCGGGAACCGCGG
>NC_043701.1:177424794-177435785 GCF_006229205.1 Suricata suricatta | reverse complement strand
GGGACGGGCGCAGCCGGACGGACGCAGCGCGGCCCGGGCCGCGGCTCCCGGACGCACTGCAGGCTCCTTCCAGGAGCCTTTGAGTCATGACCACTTGTTACGGGGCTGAGTTTTTCCACGGCGCTTTCCACTACGCCTGGCAAGGCGGGGAAGGCACCGTGCGAAATGCCCGAGGCCAAGGGCAGGCCCTGCCTGTGTCCCGGCTCTGCGGTCGGCGCCCAGCTTGGGAGCGGGGAGCAGGCCCCGGAAATAAGAAGGTGGGGATGAAGTGGTGCCTCGCTTGTGCCTTGGAGCCAGATTCTGGCTGTTCTTCATCTGCGGAGACCTAACCCTGCTTGGCCGCAGATGCTTAGAGTGCACAGTGCTTTACAGTTTGCAGAACTTGGCGTGCCTTCTCCTGGGCTGTTGCCCTCTGAAGTAGACAGAACCCAAGCCGCTTCCCTATACCGTATCTCCAGGGAGCCTGTGTTTCTATTTGCGACGTGCTGGTTGTAATTTTTTCGCTTCTAGATCAACTCCTGTGCTAACATCGACTTCGGACCCAGAAGTGGCGCTTACCTGCCTATATCACTCTTCCTCTGGCTATTTGTGCAGCGAGGCAGAAAGAAGCAAAAGAACTAAGAAGAGTCTGTGGCTCTATGTGGATGCCAGACTTCCTATTTTAAGTTTGATTTCAAGAAAGCATTGCTATATTTTATATGCAGGGACCAAAGGGCAGGAGACTCACAAATGACTCAACGCTTCCTTTCCTCCTCTTAAAGAAACAGATGCCCGAGGCTTGATGGCCCTAGATGAGAATTCCATGTAGAATAAAGAAATGGACTTTTATTACCTTCCACTAAAAAAAATTTTTTTTTACATCATGCTTTTAAGAGTCATATTTCTGATGGAAATTTAGATAGATTCCTTGTTCTGGGCACCCAGGTGACTCAGTGCATTCAGTGCCTGACTCTTGTTTTTGGCTCAGGTCATGATCTCACAGTTTGTCGGATGGAGCCCCTTGTGGGGCTCTAAGCTGACAGTGCAGAGCCTGCTTGGGATTCTCTCTCTCTCTCTCTGCTCCTCATCTGCTCACACTCTCTCTTTCAAAACAAACAAACAACATTTTAAATAGATTTCTTGCTTACAATGGGTATTAATGTACCCATTTCACAAATGTGATAACCAAGACCAAATTAGGCTAATTTGTTTAAATGTATAACATCAACTATTGGAAAAGTGGGAATTGTAATGCCCAGTCTTCTGTGTCCTTGTGCCCTAACTCCAGGCCATACCCATTTATGGGAAAGCGAACAAACAAAACACCCCACTCTCTACCTTGTGAAGCTCACACATTCCAATTAGGCAAGGAGCTTAGATGAATTTGAGGTGCCTTTCCTTCCACATGCAACCTGCTGGATGCAGATCTTCCACGACAAAGGAAGATACCACTGGGCTTTGAAACCCACTGGTGTGGTCCGCCGAATGATGTCCCCCCACTGAGGGTGTCCCCATCTTAATCCCCACGGTCTATGAATCTATGAATTTACATAGCAAAGGGGAATTAAGATTGTAGATAAAATTAAGGTTGCTAATCAGCTTACCTTAAAGTAGGGAGATTATCCTAAATTATCCAGGTGAACCCCAAGTAATCAGAAGGGTCCTTAGAAGTGAAGGAGGGGGGAAGAAGGGAGGTCAGGGAGAGAAGGGTGACACGTGAACACGCTGTGCTAGCTTTGAAGAGCACCATGGGCCACCAAATGTGGCTGCAAAAAAGCAGGGGAATGGAGTTTTCCATAGGGCTTCCAGAAAGGAACACCCCCCTACAGACACCGTGATCTGAGTCCGGTAAGACCCATGTCAGACGTTTTACCTATAGAACTATAAGGAAGTAAATTTGTTTTGTCTTAAGCCACTGATTTTGTGGTAATTTATTACAACGGCAATAGGAAACTGAATCAGTAGGGACCTGGTTATTACTGTGATTTACTCTTTGTTGAAGGATTTTATGAAAGACTCTTGGATTCTAGGAAGGTTTCTAGAGTCTCAGACCGCTCACTGAAGAGGGCAGTCTGGCTGAGCCAGGCTTGTCCCCAGCCGGTCTCCAAGGCGTCTCCATGCTCCAACAGGGCCGTGGTGTTAGGCAGCCAGCAGCCAGAGCCGTGGTCCAGTGTAGGATACACTCGTTAGAAGATGAAGATAAGGGGTGCCTGGGTGGCTCAGTCGGTGGAGCATCCGGCTCTTGATTTCAGCTCAGGTTATGACCTCACTGTCATGGGATCAAGCCCCACATCAGGCTTGGTGCTGACAGCGTGGGGCCTGCTTGGGATTCTCGCTCTCTCCTTCTCTCTCTGCCCCTCCCCCATTCTCTTGTGCCCTCTCTCTCTAAGTAAATAAATATTTTAAAAAAGAAGAAGATGAAGTCCAGAGCTCCCAACATCACAGGAGATTGAGATGCAAATCTCGCCACCTGACAGAGATACATCCACACCGGAAATTCTCAGCCAACCCCCAGGGCTCTGGTCCTAGCCACAGTCAGACATGCCACCCATAAAACTGACACTGTAGTGGACGTACTTTGTCTCCTTCTGCCGACTGCTGGTACAGAGGACAGATGCGTGCCTGCACCTGCAGGCTTGGGATACCCAGAATCTATAGAAAAAGAGGGAATCCCAGGCAGGAAGCACATACCTTAGTAATTGCATGTGAGACTGAATCTTCACATTCTAAGGACTTCCTGGGTCTGAGTACAAAGCCAAGACCTCCGCAGAAATGCTGTCTGTGTGAGTGCTCCCAGCACAGTGTCAGCTGCTGGGGTGCAACCACTGTGGATCTGTCTTCTGCTAGGGTGGCACCCGTGGCACCTGTGACCACAGCTGCTCCACTTCCGTCGGTCGTATCTTTGGGTTCCACACAAGATTTTGTTTGGAGAAAAGGTTCATTTGGAGAGAAGTGGAGGCGGGGGATAAAATGTGCAAACACTGCTTTACAGAAAAGAACACTGCTTTTGAATCCTGGCATCCAACCTGAGTCTCAAGAAGGAGAGTGACACACCCAAGGTCAAAGGCTGCACCGTGACAGGGCAGGTATCTGAAAGGAGATTTTTTTTTTTTAATGTAAGTAGAGAGGACAGTATAATGAACCCTCTGTATATAAATCACTTTCAATATTATCAAGTCAGCCATTTCTGTTTTGTTCACTTCCCCATTGCTACCAAGATTATTTTTGAAGCAAATCCTAGATATCAACATTGCGTCAGTTAATATTTCTGTTTGGATCTCCAAAACGCAAGGACTGGGAAGAGAATTTTTGAAGCCTAACTCTGGATTCCTTTGGCTCTCTCACCTCCCCATAAAAGGATCAGCATTGCTGAGGGATCGCCCTCAATCCGTAAAGGAGACCACCACCACCACCACCAGCAGACCCAGCGTCTGAAACTCAGCGCCCATAAGACTCACTGGGTGACAGTTAAAACGCTCCCAGAGATTCTGGTTCCACAGGTCAAGAAAGGGGGCTCAGGAATGTGCCCGTTACCAAGCGTATTCTGGGTGGAGATGATTTCCAAGCCACACGTCGAGAAACTCTGAAACAAAGTTCTGCGGCTCAAAGCGCTGGCTGTCTCCAAAACTGCTGTCCCCTCTCCTTATTTGTTGCTTATATTAAAATAATTAACGTAGGCGTGATCACGTGACACACCCTTCGCCAGTGGGACGGAAAGGGAAGTCAGCTGGGCTTATGGAGACCTTGTCCTCAGTCTTTGGAGAAGACACAAGGTGGCATATCTCCCATCCAGATGTCCCCCTGCCACCGTGCTTAGCATTGCCGCAGCCAGCTCAAAACAATGACCAGGACTTCAACCCGCAGACCGCATGTGGATAGAAGGCGAGATGAAATGTACTAATGAATTACTCGACCTTAACCATGCCCCTGCTTCTGCAGGGGAGGGGATGGACCTCTTGTTGTTGAGATTTTCTTGCGTTGGGCCATCTGTTACTTGCAGCCAAAAGCATCCTGAAGAGACTATCAACTTGGGTGATGTTGAGAAGTGCTCATTGGGTAGATACCAAACCTAAGGCTGCAGAAAGGGGTGAAAGATCACTTGCCAAGGGAGGCTCTGGACTACAGAAGGCAAATGGGTGCCTGGGAAATGCCCCAGCCCTGGGCACTAAAGAAGGGTCTGCAACCTGTTTGCAGTTTCCTTTAATATTCTGTCGTGGCAACGGTGTTTTGCTGTGGCTGAGAGGTGACAAACCACATGAATGTGGGAGGCCAGGCTAGAAACCTGTGCCCAAACTTGCCTGACACAAAAATACCTAATGAAATATTCCCCGCATCTGCAATCACTGTCCCAGGTGCCCAGCAGGGATAAAAATGCACAAGACCGCACCCTGCCTGGAAAGACAGGCTCCTGCTAGAGAGGCCAAAAGCAGGGGTGTGGAGCCAGGAACACCGGCGGACACCGGGGGCTGCTGGCATTTGTGCCCGAAGAACAAAGGTGCAGTGTGTGTATTAGAAGTAATTTTTTAGGGGCGCCTGGCTGGTTCAGTCGGAGGAGTTTAAGACTCTTGTTCTTGGGGTCGTGAGTTCAAGCCCCGTGTGGGGGTGTAGAGATTACATAAGTAAATATAACGGAAGTTATTTCAGTAGACTGAAAGCAGCCTCCATTCTATCCCAGGACTTGCTTCTGCCCCACTGGACCAAGGGCCCCTCCCTGGACAGCCAGTGCCCTAGTCAGATACATGGAGAAATCTGGGAAGCAGGGCCAGACGCTAGAAATACGCAGGGCCGGCTGGTACTCTGGTGGGTAGTGCGTGATATCTCCCTGAATGTGTCCTCACGGACCCACAGGGCCTCTGGCCAGGGCACCCACGTCTGGCCAGACAGTGTCAGCTTTCATATACTCCGAAGGTTCGTGCAGTCCGTCAAAGTCACTTATCAAGTACCTGCTACGCGGGGGCCCTGCGCAAAGGCAGATGTACTCACTCCGAAGGTCAGACCAGGGAATGGCTGCTCTGTGGTAGAGGCAAAAAGGGAACATTTCATGAGCCCTGCATGACGTACGGGGAGATTTTCCAGAAGAGGGAATACTCAAGATGAGTTGTAGAGGATAAAAAGGTGTTCCAGTACTAAGATGTCTCCTCTTAGGACATTTTAATAGCGGTGCATTTACACCATATTACGAAAGAAACGTAATTAGCACACCAAGCCCATAACTTCACAGACATTACCCAGGACAAAACAGGGAAATGCACCGAAATACAAATGAAGCAGTAGAAAGAAAAACCGTAAGTAGATAATGGCGCAGTGGTATATAGATAAGGTAAAAGTGTCTAGGTGGTGCACCACTAAGTGACGCTGCTCAAACGCTGAGCTAAGAAGCGGAGTGGACAGAAGAGACGTAGAATGTTCTAGGTAGTGAGAATTAAATCTATTCTCGAGTCTACCTGGGAACATTCTGTGATAGCGAAGTCTATGAGTAACTCTTTCAAGGAAGATTTCTCGAGCGCCTTCAGTGGGTTAGGTCCTTCTAGGTGCGGGCAGACTGGCGTGGACAGAAGTGACAAACTCCCTGCCTCTTGGAAAATGCCTTCTGGATCGGATTGGGGCTGGGGGTCTCCTACATCAGTTACCAAATGAAAGGCAAAGACGATTAGTGCCTGGAGCTGCTTTAATCTTCCAATGCCAGTGTGCCGTCTCTCCTCGGACCAGAGTGCGGTCCGCTTGCAGGCAGAAAACGCAGTCTCCTCCAGTGCTGCCCCACCCGGGCTGTGTCCCCGCTGTGCTGACTGCCAGCCCAGGGCTCACCCCTGCCACCTTTCCCCTCTCCTGGGAGAAAAGTCCACTCCCCCCGGGGCCAGCCTCCCTCAGCCCTTCCACCTGGGACCTCACTGCACCTTAAGGTCCTTTGTCCACAGCAAGATGGATCTCAAGGCTTCCCCGGGCCTCCAGAGACCTGACCCAAAAAGCATGCTTGCCTAACGGGTGATCCCATCAGCTGCCAGCTGGGAAAGGTGGCGAAATACCCCGACATGGCCGAGGCTTGCCCTCCGCCTTCCCCACTCAGCACTCAGATAAAAGAAACCAGAGAAGCAACTGAGAAAGTTTTTTAAAGGACCTCTATAATATTAGCTAACATTTGTGAGCATTTGCTACCCGGCTAGCACTCTGCTAAGTGGCTCTTCTCTCTTCTCTTGCCTAATCCTCTTAGGACCTTTGTGGCTATTGTCTGTCCTTAGCTGACAGAGGAAACGGACCTGGGGGTCTCTTACCCTAGTCGGCACCGGGCAGAACCACATTCACACACAGGCTGTGTTTGTGAACCCAAACCCCTAACCAGTCCACATTGGCAAAGAGCTAAGCTTCAAGTTACTTCTTAATTTTTTTTTTAAATTTGTTTGTGAGAGAGAGAGTGAGAGAGAGAGACAGAGACAGAGTACGATGGGCATGGGGCAGAGAGAGGAAGACCCAGAATCTGAAGCAGGCTCCAGGTTCTGAGCTGTCAGCACAGAACCCAACGTGGGGCTCGAACCCATGAACAGTGAGATCCTGACCTGAGTCAAAGTCGGACGCTCAACTGAGCCATCCAGCCAGGTGCCCCCAAGTTATTTGTATATGCTTTGAACCTCTCAGCAGAAAAGACGCCCTGAGGAACCCAGGACCAGTGCCCCACTCTGTCCTGTGAGTTCAGCCCTCATACTAATAAAATGAGATGTACTTCGATGGTAAACTTTGAGGAAGTTCTGTTGTTATTATTTGTTTGTTAGTTTTTTCTAGAAGGAATCACTGCCTTGGGGACTTCTCAGAGAAGTCCTCACACTCCACAAAGGGCTGTCCAAGTGGCGAGGTACATTCCTGAACTGCAACCCATCAAAACTTAGCTGTATGGGCGGAGAGAAATATTTGTAGGCGGAATTCAGGCCTTCAAAGAATTCGGCCATTACCTCCGCCCATGCTAAGATGAAATGTCAGCCTGAACTCAAAATACGTGCAGGCAAAGTATGGGGGCAGCTTTCCACATGACTCCTTGGCCTCACCCAGAATTTCTAGACAGGGCCTTGGAATTTTCCTTGAGTGCACGCACAGGCCTACACTGCCTGAACATGTGCTCAGCTCAGCCTGCGTTTGAACTTGGCCTTGTCCTAATTTTATGTTAGTCACTGACTACATGGGAAGGAAAGCTGGACCTGTTGGACTGTCTTCCAGGGCAGAAAAATAGTCTGCAGGAGTCAGGGTCCAATATCGGTGTGACCTCGGTGTAACGGTTAAAAAATAAAACATTCGATGAACAGCCGCGCTATTGTGAGGGTCCGGAGAGCTGGGAGTGAGCAGGGGAGGGGGTTCCAGGGTGTGGTCCAGTCTACACAATGGTAATGATGACCCAAATGTCTCCTGTCCCCACCAGACAAAATCAGCCTCTGGAGCCGAGTCTCTGATTTGTCTCTACATTCTTTAGAGCAGCTCAAAGCTTCTCCAACTTTGCTACACAATAGAATCCCCTGAGGAACTCTCCAAGTGCCCTGTACCCAGGCCACACCCCTGTATCGATTACACCAGAAACTCTGGGAGCGGCACCCAAGCATCAGTATTTTTTACAGGTCACTAGGAGATTTCCGTGCACAGTCAAGGTTGAAGACAGTGCCCTAGGGGCGCCTGCGTGGCTCAGTAGGTTAAGCGTCGGGCGCCGGCTCAGGTCATGATCTCACGGTTCGTGGGTTCGAGCCCCACGTCGGGCTCTGTGCTGACAACTAGCTCAGAGTCTGGGGTCTGCTTCAGATTCTGTGTCTCCCTCTCTCTCTGACCCTCCCCTGCTCGTGCTGTCTCTCTCTGTCTCTCAAAAATAAATAAAAAACATTAAAAAAAAAATGATAGTGCCCTAGATCCTTGCCCCTCACCCGGTGGCCCATGAACTCAGCAGCATCTTGAACTCTGATGTGTGAATGAGTCACCTAGCACCTTGTAGAATGCTGATTCTGACTCAGCAGGTGTGGGGTAGGACCTGAGAGGCTCTGCATGTCTAACAGGCTCCCGCCAAGAGGACAGGGAGCCACGTTGGGAATGGCCCAGCCCTAGAGTGGCGGCTCCCTGGGGGCGGCCTTGCCCACCAGGGGACCTTTGGCAGTAGTTGGGGACATTTTCGATGGTCATGACTTGGAAGATGTTACCGGCATCTAGCACTGCCTGTGTGCAGGCCAGCCCTCTACAACAAAGACCCAGGCCCCAGGGTCGAGGGTGCCCAGCATGAGAACCCCTGCCCATCTCCTAGCACAGGACCCCTACATCGGAGGCCCTTGGCTGGAGGGAGGGAATAAATGAACGAGTGAATGGCTCACCACAGTGATTTTTGTTCTGTGATGGGGCTAACGTGGTCAACAGAGAGCTTACGAAGGATGTATCAAATGGACACACCATCTCCCTGCTGGACATGATACAATCAATCTACAAACATCTGTTGAGGGCCCACAATATGCAGCCTACTGTGCTAAAAAAAAAAAAAAAAAAAAAAAAAAAAAGGACCAGAGGACCAGGCCCACACCCTATCCTCAGAGGGCCCCTTAAAAGGTGACAAACATGTCTTGAGCGCTTGCCTGTCCCAGCCCTGAGCAAGCCTTTCCCACACACTATCCCACTGAATCCTTTATACCCATTTTATAGATGAGGAAACTAAGGTTTCGCGTGATTAAGCAACCTGACTGAAACCTGAGTAAATAAGTGACAGATTTGAACCCAGATCTGTCCGGCTTAGACACCCAAGCTCTTCTGTAAAGGATAAAATCCTATATGACAAACTGTAATACATTTGACTCTGTCTTAAAATTGTGGTCAGGTTACAGAAAAGACTGTTGATACTTGGGTAAGGAGTAGGAGGGAGGGTTGAGAGAGCTTCACAAGACCCACATTGGCCTGAACCTCTATGGTCTTGAACAAGAAAGTGGTCCCTCCAGGGCTGACGAGGAGGGGGAGGGGCAAGCGGAGGTCACCTTGGGACAAGCATTCGTGATTCGACTCCGTATCTCAGCGTCATTGAAGTTTCTGCCTCCAACCTGTAAAGTCTGGGTCTGCCTCTGTATTTCCACCTTGATCCACATTTTTATGTCAAACGAGAAGAAATTTAGAAGAGAAGGCACAGAATACCCTTCCCTGGACTTATATTTAGGAGTTTGTCCATTTCTTCTAGGTTGTCCACTCTGCCGATGTATAATTTTTCATAGCGTTCCCTGATAATTGCTTGTATTTCTGAGGGATGGCTTTTCGGGACTGGGGGAAGGAGCAGCAAGGTAGAACCACCTCCCACCCTCTGGTTCGTTAGAGTTCCCAAACTCAGAATGCGAGGGGAGTTCCTCAAAAGCAAAACCTGCTCCCAGAGGGGCGGGGGCATCTCTATGAAATAATTGGTCTCCGCTGAAGATACAATATGACCCAAATAAGAAGTATAAACATTAATTCAACACGGAGCCCGGTGGTTTCTACCAGATTCTAACAGACAAGCTTCCATGATCGTGCAAAAACCAAACTAAACCTGCAATGATCAAGAGGGTTTTACCTCCCAAGACCTCATGGCCCAACCGGTTGTAAAGAAAACTTGCGGAGAAGCCACTCTGAGGGCTTTCTAGTGAACTGCTCACACAGACGCGGTCAGCTAGAAGGAGACGAAAGTCAGGTTCCAGCAGAACCTTCTCTAGCACTCTCGTCCGAGACCGTGTTCCCCATCAGCATCTGCGCGCTCCCCGAATCCCCGAATCCCGGCGCATTAGAGAATCTGCGAGGATTCCTCCAACTAGCTTTTTGCGGCGCGTTTCCTGCCATCTTCCTGCCAAGGCCACCGGCCACAAGCAAAGGAGAGGCAGAGCGAGCAGGACACAGAGGCTGCAGCTGATTGGTCGAGAAAAAGCTGGAGTGCGCCTGCAGATGTTGTGTTCTCAGACACGGCCCGAGGACAAGGCCACTCTCGGCCCCTTCGTCCCCTGCAGAAAACCATCTGTGACCTCAGGTGGTACTGGGCTCACCTGGGTGGCTTTCTGCCCTTGGCAAAGGCCATGCTGACTCGCTATAGTGCCAGGGGTTTGTCGAAAAGAGCGCGGTCTTGAGGCCAGAGGAAATGCATTCAATACGAGTTGGGCCAGTGGCCCCCTGACAAGCTGTGTGTCCTTAGGGAAGTCACACACCTTCTCTGGGTATTAAGCTTCTTAACTCTAAAACAAGGAGGCTGAAGGTCTTGCAGTCCTCCTGGTGGTGATACTTTGTGACTGTGAATCCCTGAGCCAGGTGTAGGCGGTCCCCGTCTCAAAGGCTGAGCACGCCTGCTACCAGGCTTCAGCAGCCCGAGGAGCTGGCTTCACAGGTGGCCCGGAAAGGCCGCCTGGCCTAGAGCTGAGTCCTCACGCCAGGCTTGGTACTCCCTCCCCTCCTCTCCTCCTCACATTCTCACTTCTGCCAACTCTGGCCATGCGTGTCCAAATACCAGGTGCTCGGTCACTTGCCAGGAAGGGGCTCCTCCTGCGGTCAGTGTGCTATGGTGTCTGGCAGTTACAAGGACAGACAACTTTCAGCCCCGCCCCTTCGTCTAGGAGGTCTGGGATGGGCCAGCAGCTCCAAACGTGTGCCAAGATAGCCGGGGCAGTCTGTCCCATAAGATGCGCTCGGCGCTGGCGCGGCCCCAGCCGGGCCCGCCCACACAGGCACTCCCTCCCTCCCGCAAATGTTAGGTTTCAGCTTCCTCACAGCCACTCTTGGCAAGAGGTTAACCCCAAAGCTCTAGTTCCCCACGGAAAAGAATGCATTCCGCGTGTGAGCTCGATGGCTTGACCTTGCATCAAATATAATGTTGCAACATTGAAGCCACCCCGGTAGGGAGGCTGGTGGCAGAAGGAGGGGAGGAATCTTCAGAGGGTAGTGACGTAGTTTAAAGAATCCGAGGCAGATGCAAATGAACTTCAGCAAATTTCTGCTAGTCCATGTGTCAATGCACCAGTGTTTACAAGTAACCTGCTTTAATGTTAGTATTATCATTGGGC
>NC_043701.1:177397349-177424694 GCF_006229205.1 Suricata suricatta | reverse complement strand
GGGGACCCATTTACCTGTGTAGCCGCCAAGGCTGGAAGCTGTCACATGACCAACCATCTGGGCCCTGAGAGTGAAGATCTGTATTTGAACTCAGGTGGCCTAATGTGCCCCCTCCCTCCGGTCTGATCTCATCTTCAGCCTCACTTCCGGCGCCTCCTCCTCCTCTGGCCCTCCTGGCTGGCCTGGGGCCGCTTTGGGGGCCCTGCTTTCCTGCTTCCCCAGGACGGGGGGCTCAGGCCTGAGAACTCACAGCTGACCCACATCTGCTGCGCACTGTGATCCTCTCTTGGCTCACCCACTCCCAGGGCATAGAGGCACCCCTCTCCCGAGGTTTCTAGTCCCAAACACCCTCTGCCCCTTTTGCAAAAGGAAAAGCCATTAAAAGTATCAGTACCCAGACCTGCCAGCGCCTTCCCTGGAAACAGAAATGCTTTCACAGTCAGCGTGTGAATCAGCAGGCTGCTAAAATATTTAACGCCGGGGCGGCTTAACAGGCCCTGAGAAGAAAGGGGAGGCTGAGGCTGCAGTTGGCTGGGGCCCTGCTGACCCCGCACACCCCTGGGAAACCTCCTCCACCCCACCAGATTCTCGGGCCAAGGACGATGCGGAGATGCAAACGCAAGACCCATCTCTGCCCCGAGCCCACCTCTGCTCCCTCACATGTGTAGCCAGTGGGGATGGTAGGACGGAGGGTTCTAGATGACGTGCCACCGTTCAGACTGGGTCACCTGAGGCCCCCTCACCAGGCTGGGGCCTGAGGTCACACTGGCTAAGCCAAGGCTGGTCCAGCGGCCATCCTCCTTGGCTTAGGGACTAGAGACGCCTTCTGCTGATCCGGGTTGCAGGGCAGCTGGGCTGGGATGAGGCCCCGGTCTCTGCTGTGTAGACAGAGCCACCTGCCTTCCCCACTTGCGGAGCCCAGGGCAGCAAGAAGGAAACGAATGCTCCCTCACCTCCACCAGGCGTCCCGCCACCAGGCAGGTGTCCCACACAGAACCCCATGGAATCCCTACCAGCTTTGATGGGGACAATTCACCTCTTCTGTATACAGGAAAAAGTGTGTCTTAGAGTTGGGCTGTCCCACACAGAAGCCACCGGCCACGCTTGGCTCTTCCCAACTTCAGTTTTAAATAATCAAAGTTCAGGACAATTCACCGTTCAATTCCTCAGTGGCCCTGAATCACGTTGCCCTGAAACTGACCCTCAGTTTTCAAGTGACCTGATTTCAGGTGCTCAGTAGCCACAGGTAGCTAGTGTCAGCCACCTTGGACAGCGGAGACAGAGACCATTTCTATCATTGTAGAAAGTTCTAGTGGCCAGCGTTGATAGAAGAACTTCTCCAAGATTCTACCTGGCCAAGAAGTTAACGGTTCAAGATCTAAGCTCACGTGTGAAAACCTTTCTGGCCCCAGCTCCAGGTCTAATTAGCTCTCCGACCTTGAACAAGGCATGTCACCCGGTTAAGCCTGACTTCCCCCTTTTCGTCAGGCATCTACAAACAGCACCTACTGACGGTTGAGGTGTCAGAGAAAGAAGATGCTGGATGTGAAGGTACTCTGGCCCAGAGGGAGGACTAAGTGAGAAGAAATTCATGTTGACTTCTTATTTTGTGTCGGACATGCCACACAGAGAGACTCATGTCATCCTAACCACGCTGGGATTGCTAGTGAACAGGTTCAGAGGATGATGCCCCCAAGGTCAGAGAGCCAGAACTTGAGCTGGAACTTGAGGTCTGTCCACCTTGAGGCCTGTGCTTGTCCATGCTAGAAGAGAGAGTTCTCTCCAAAACCGAGAAGCAGATCCTGGGGTGGCCGGCATTGCTGGGAAACACAGCCGCCTCCCCAGGGAAAGGTCCTTGGCTCAGTTCAGGCATGGGGTGGGGGGCGGGGGGGATGTGCCAACAGAGGCCATCAGGGACCAGAATCTGGTACTAGCTCTCTGCCAGTGACTTCCTCTCCCTTCCCTGTTCTGAGCCCTCGGGTTCCCTTCCAGCAATAATCAGCCAGTCTAAAATGTCCATTTCTTGGGCCACCAGGGTGGACCAGTCGGTTAAGCGTCCAACCCTTGATTGTGGCTCAGGTCATGATCTCATGGTTTGTAAGATCGAGCCCTGAGTCAGGCTCTGCACTGACAGCCCAGAGCCTGCTTAGGATTCTCTCTCTCTCTCTCTCTGCTTCTTCCCTGCCCACACACACACACACACACACACACACACACACACACTCTCTCTCTCTCTCTCTCTCTCTCTTTCATTCCCTCTCTCAATAAATAAATAAACTTTAAAAAATAAATAAAATATCCACTTCTCGATCACTGCTGCACAGGTCCATGCACAGGGGCCTCCGCCTGTGACAGTAATGAGAGGTCCGAGGAAGGGCAGCCCGGCCAGCATGGACACATTCATTTGGAAAATCACCACCCAGCCCTGAACCTGACCCTCGCTTTGCAAGCAGCGGCACACAGCTCTTCCCCATCTTGGCTCCAGGGGCCAAGGCAGGAAATCCAGCCCACCACGGCCGAGGAGGCTGCCAGCCTTCACGTGGGTGCCCCATAAGCCAGCTTTCCAAGGGGACCTGGCGTTTTTCCAAAGGACAGCTTCACCTCCAGGAAATTTCATTTTAATTATGGAACACAAAGGCTTCAGAATATAAAGGCTACATTTTAAAAGGTCCTTTGACTTTTATATGTGATGGCTCACATCGAACAAAGCTGGGGCTCATACTATAAATCCGTGTCGTTTGTGGAGTCCTCAGATCCTACGCACCTTTGAACCGCGTAACAAGCTCTCTGGGAGCCGAGTGGCTTTAGACACGATGGACAATGGAGGCACGGACAGGCCTGGCAGCCGGAAACGACTCTTACCCAGTGTCAGACTCCCTGTTCCTGCAGGGGCTGTGACGATTCCATTTAGGGACCGTGGCCACGTTTTCCTTTTGCTTAATTGCCAGGATGCTTTTGAATAAATACATATAAAATTATAACAGTAGTTGCCATTTTTGATACCATTATTTATTGATTACTTGGTTTATGACCATACGCCGGGTGTCATGTCAGATGCTTTAGACACATTCTAATTTTATCCTAACTCCAACCCTAACAGAAAAGTGGTTTTTGGGGTTGTTTTCCCCCCCACTTGATAGGTATGAGGAGATGGAAAAGTTAAGCAGGGTATCCAAAGCCACAGCGCCAGTGAGAGGCCCTGGGATGTGAACGGGCGTGTCTCACTCTACTGTCTCCTGTTTGGGAAGAACGCAGCTCCAAGTAAAAGGAAAGTGCCAGAGGAGGTCTGTAACAGCCTAACCCTTCTCAAAAGGAGGTTTAAAATAATAGAAGCAAAGTAATATAAACTCAAGCCCAGAAGGATCTCGGTGGAGAGAGGGATCTGTCCTCCTGGCTTTATCTCCTGAGAGAACTACGTTTGAATGCTATCCCCCCCCCTCTTCTCTTCCTTAATTTACACAGCTGTAGCCATCCTCAGAACCTTATTCTTAAACTCGAAAACACGGTGTCACAGCTGGCAATTTTAGAAGGAGGAGGAGAGAGAAAAGGAAGAATTGGCGACTGAGTGGGAAGCAGACGTGGGAGGAAGGGTAAAAATCATCCAAGCCCACTGTCGGGCCAGCGAGGACTTCCTCGCACAATGCCAGCTGTCTCCCTCTCTTCTCCCTCCTGACCTCCCTCAACTTTTCACCCCAACTGCCCCTCACGGGTTAGCCTAGGTCTACTCTAGGACGCTGAGCATCTGGGAATAATTTAATTCTCTCAACATGCACTAATAATTGGTAATGATAGCTTTCCAACTGTTTCCCCCAAATGGAAAAGAAAAAGACCCCTGTAAATAAATATTCAGCAAAAAGCAAGCTTGGTAATATCCAAGAGATTTTTGGATTCAGTTTTCCAAGTTGGATAGAGTTGGATTTAGTTTTCCAGAACTACAGACCTGACCATCACTGATGGGTCATCAAAATGCCAAATTCTGGATTTTCCAGCCATGAGGAAGAGTCATATGTGTACAAAGCTGAAATCAAATTCACGCACCTTCTGTAGAAGAATCTAAAGATAAAGTGAGGCCATCTGCGGGCCCCAGACGCGCCCACAGGCAGAGACACCACCAGGTAGAAATCAACTCCTACTTCTCAGAACTGGGGTACACAGACCCCTTGGGTGTGGGGTGGTGGCAAAGCCACAGGATACCCAAGGCACGTCCACCAGCGGTGCCAATTTGGCTTCAGAACGTGGGAAATAAAGCAATAACCACACCTGTGCTCCTGACACCTACATATACATGGGATTGGGTTACTGAACTGTCACAGACAGAAAAGACACATTCCGAAGATACTGAACCTGATCGTGGTATCAGCTCTATTCAAATCTACAGAATCTTCAAAATTCAATAAATTCAACAGAAGCACGGCACCTCGTAACCAACGAGAGAGTAGAAAATCTGGTCCGGATTTGCCTTGCTCTTGCCATCACAACTCAAAACATTAGACTTTTCTAGTAGAATACAATATAACACAGCACCCGGTGACAGACAGAGACTCAGAAGGTTTGGTAATAAAATACAAGCTCAAAAACTTCCAAGTTGAAGCAGATCCCTGTGGGCTACACGGTAGGGGTAAGAAAGAATTCACTCTGTTCAGCCATTAAGATATTTTAGCAGACAGAGAATTCAGTCTAGAGAAGAAAGACAGCCAGGTTGGAACGTCAACTTGAGGAGAACAGTCTGCATGGGCAGAAATGGGGGCCATTCAGTTCACTGCATGAGGAAAGACCACCCTATAGGGAAAGGTAATGGAGAACCCGAGAGCCACCAAGCACCAGGATGTACCAGTAATTCACTGGAATCTATGATTTCAGCCTTCACAGCAACTCCACGAGGCACTGCTGTTGTCCCCATTCTACAGATGGGGAAACTGAGGTTTTGTATGTAACTAAGAAGCAGGGCTGGGATGTGACTCTGGGGCCCCAGCTCCTGGTAGCATCTGCTGTAGTGTGGCCACCCCACTGGCCCCAGACTGCTGCTGAATGTCACTTTCACGGGTCACACCTGCTGTTCCCAGGGTGTGCACCCTCTGGCCTTGGTGGAACTTTCTCTGAGGCCTGCCCAGGTCCACAGCACGGCTCCCTCGTGGCAAAAGGATTCGCCAGAGGTACGGAGCCTCCCCCTCAAGGCAAAGAAGTGTTTCCAACATGTGTGTTAAAACCGTAGGAATGAGGGGTCCCCGGGTGGCTCTGTCGGCTGAGTGTCCGACTCTTGATTTTGGCTCAGGTCTTGATCTCTCAGTTTGTGGGTTTGAGCCCCACGTGGGGCTCTATGCTGCTGGTGCAGAGCCTACTTGGGATTCTCTCTCCCTTTCTCGGCCCTTTCCCTACTCTCTCTCTCTCTCAAAATAAATAAATAACCTTAAAAAAAACCCTCATAGGAACAGTTTGCTGGACAGAGAGATGTGGGCGTTTGGGGTCCCCATTGGAAGCTTTTGACTTCTGGATCACTGTCACCAGGTGTCAGAGCTCTGGGAGGGGCCATGGTGTCCAATAGGGCAGCCCCTCCCCCACCCTGCATGTGGCTGTTGAACGCTTGGAATGTGGCTGGTCCAAATTGAGTGCTGTGGCAATAAAATACACACCAGCTCTCAAAGACAGTATGAAAACGAGAATGCAGAATATCAAATTAATCATCTTTATATCAATCACATGTTAAAATGATAATATTTGTGATATATAGGGTTAAATAAAATAGATTATTGAAATTCACGGTACCTGTTTCTTTTGAGTTTTGAATGTGGCCAGTAGAAAATTTAAGGTTACATTTGTGGCTTGTGTCTTATTTCTGGAAAGAACTGGTCTCTATCTTCTGGAGATCTCTGATGGTTCTGCTAAGCGTAAGTTGGAATCCGTCGTAAACTGTTTGCTCAGAGGTTGCTGCCCCCGGTTCCCCTCAAGGGAGGACAGCTAGAGGTCACCCCACCCAGCAGGATGGAGGAGAGAGTCCATTCAGAATTCTATCTGGAAATCCTCAGCCAATGACATTGGGATAGGCCTTTTCCCCAAGAACCCAAAGTACAGGAAAAGCCAGCTCTCCTCCTCATTTCCTTCAAGGACAAAGTCAAGGACAAGGACAAGACAGGTTCTGGAGCCCAATGGTCTAAACAGAAATAGACTGGCGAGCCACTCATGTAAGGCAAGAATGCAAAAGCTACGTATGTAATTCCAAAAGTTTTGGTAGCCACATTAGAAATAGGAAAAAGAAATACATGAGATGAAATTCAAAATATATTCTAACCCAATACATCAAAAATACTATTATCTTAACAGATATCAACATAAAAATTATTAATGATTTATTTTGTTTTCTTTTTACTCATTTGAAAGCTTCAACATCTGGTATGTATTTTAATTTTTTTTTTTAGTGTTTATGTATGTTTGAGAGAGAGAGCGCACACACAAGCGGGGAAGGGGCAGAGAGAAAGAGGGAGGCACAGAATCTGAAGCAGGCTCTAGGCTCTGATCTGTCAGTGCAGAGCCTGGGGACTCGAACTCATGAACCGTGAGATCATGACCTGAACCGAAGTCGGATGCCTAACAGACTGAGCCACCCAGGCACCCCGTCAGTCTGTATTTTACTCTCACAGCGCATCACCATTCACACGTGACAAACAGCTGTCACAGCAGATGGCACACCTCTAAGAGATCCCGAGAGTCCACCTCCCAGCAGACCCTCCATCAGACCGAAGGGAACAGAAATACTGCTTAGCACCTTAACGTCAGTGCTCAAGAAACTGGGATAAAGTCACACAACCTCAGCCACTAAGACATGTTTACAGAGTTTTCACGGCCAGGGGCAAAACAGGCTACCTACGTTTAAATAGAAAAAAAAAGTGGATAAAAATACACAAAATAAGGGGCGCCTGGGTCGCTCAGTTAAGTATCTGACTTTGTCTCAGGTCATGATCTTGCACTGCATGAGTTAAAGCCCTGCGTCGGGCTCTGTGCTGACAGCTCAGAGCCTGGAGCCTGCTTCGGATTCTGTCTCTGTCTCTGTCTCTCTCTCTCTCAGCCCCTCCCCAATTCATGCTCTCTCTTTCTCTCTCAAAACTAAATAAATATTTTTAAAAAAACACACAAAATAATAATCATTAGGTGGTGTGGTTGTGGAGTTTTCTCTTGTACTTTTCTAATATTAATTTAGAAATTATGATTTTAAATGTTTAAATTAGTACAACAATAAACCATGAAATATTTATTGAGCTACCATATGTCTGGCCCTGAGTTCTCCAAGAAGGTGATAAAACCTCCAGGAGCATGGAGAAGGGCGCTAATATGTCACTTGTGAGGAGGGAGAGGATTATCCTAGTTAGATGTTTCTCCTGTGCTTTAACTGGCGAGGGCTGTGGGGGGCGGGGTACATACTATGTTAGCAGCAGAGACAGGTGTCCAGCACACACTACACTTGCATCTGCCCAAAGCAGCACAGGCCTGCTTCTCGCTGGCCCAGCTTTTTAAGAAGTAGGGCAGAAAACACAGCTGGGTGTCGGTAGAAGTGCTCAGACTCGAAAGACAGGTGACCGTGCATTCTTTCTGCATGTGCAAAATATGAACCAAATCATTTACAAAATGCCTGCAGCTGTTTGGTAGGACACACTGGGCTGCCACAGGTACTAATTTAAAGTCCACCCTGCTACACACACACACACACGCACACACACACACACACGCATGCACACAACACCGGAACAGCCAAAGTTCCAAGGATGTTCACATTTCCC
This sequence comes from Suricata suricatta, assembly GCF_006229205.1. Lineage (NCBI taxonomy): Eukaryota > Metazoa > Chordata > Mammalia > Carnivora > Herpestidae > Suricata > Suricata suricatta. Next base: position 177,416,925 of record NC_043701.1, on the reverse strand, counting down.
CAGAAGGATGAAACCCCCGAGCAGCTGCTTTCCTACAGCCACAGGTGGCATTTCAGGGAGGACAGAACCGGCAGGCACATGTCCCACAAGGCTGAGGGTCCAGGATTCACAGTGACACCTGTCACTTGCTCCCTAATCTCGAGATCTCTATGGAGTGCAACTGGGGTTGGTGAGTGCACATTCCTGCTTCAGAGATTAAATCAGTGTTGAGCCCATTTGCCTCAGACGGCGATATGCCAGGTCGGTGGTTGTCTAGGGCTGGGGTGGGGGGCTGGGGTGTGATGTCACGGGTGCAGGGTTTCTTTGGGGAGGATGACAATGTTCTAAGATGGACTGCTGTGATGGTCGCACAACTCCGAATTTGCTGAAAGCCACCGCATTGTACAATTCAGATGAGCAAACACTATGGCATGTGAATTACATCTCAATAAAGCTGTTGTTGTTTTTTAAGGTAATAAACTCCGATGTGAAACTCACCCATCCCGTTTCTAACAATGGAGCCCTCAGTCTTCGTGGGCGCTGCCTTGCCTGCGTAAGGAATGGGAAAGGCTGTTTGCTGCTTTCGTGTGTCAGCAAAGCTCTCTCTGCAAAGCACCCTTCGCGTCACTGCCAGAGAATGGCCTCATGGCTCTCCAAAGACTGATACCTTTTTACTGACCTTTCTGCTCCTCCCACACTTCTGGCCTCCTCTGACACGACGTTGCCCGGGACATTTGGAGCATCTTTCTCAGGAACTGAAGGTGAGATGGAAGGATCGGGCCGGGGGCTCTTTCTGGGAAAACGTAAAGAAAGTGATAAATGGTGAGAAGCTAAGAATGCGTCTCTGCATCCTACTGAAAAAAAAAAAAAGCCCATTTCCCAGCGAAAGCTTTACGTGGGTACCACCCCAAAATCCCTAGACAAAAATCACCATCTGTCAGTCAACCGCTTTGAGATGCCTTTGGATCATTTGGACCTCTCTGTATAAATAAATCCAGATTCAAAAGCAAATGTCTCTGGGCTCCAGGAAAACATGTGATTGGCTCTAGCCACGGACCCAAGAGTGTGTGGCCAGCCAGTAAACACTTCACAATTTTCAGACACTTTTTGTTAAGTGAACGGAAGGACACGTAATGGGAACAGGACATGCCAAACAAATAGCTCGCTGCTTCTAGCGTTTGGCTCCCAGTTTTGAGAATCTCCGCACACCGCAAGGTGGCAAGCCAATGAACTTCAATAGTTCGGTATGGACAACTTCGCTTTAAAAAAAAAAATCTATTTCACTGAATTCTTAAAAACCCGGGGTGGGAATCCGTTCTGGAGCTGGCCCTGTGTTCCCCTGGGCATTTGTCCTGTCTGTACCTTTCAACCTGGCTCGCTCCCGGGGCCAGGTTTTGTAGCAGCGGCACGTCCCAAGGTCCGTCAGGCTCTGGAGGTGAGGGGACTGGCAGCTTGCCGCCCCCGGCAGCAGTGGGGGGCTTGGGGCGCTGCTGCTCCTCAGCCGGCTGGTGCACAGATGGGCTGTCGGCGCTGTCCTCCCTGCCCGGGTCTCCATCGGAGTGGCCCGGGGCCTCGCCGGTTCCTGGCAGTGCTGGCCCGGGAGCAGCACCCGAGAACATCTTTGTGGTACCTGTCTCGGGCCGGTCAGCAGACACCTGTGACCCGGTCTCAGCTGGGCTCAGAGAGACATCACCCTCTGCTTCGCCAGCAGCTCCTGCCACGGAGCTGGGCTCCAGGGGAGTGGCTGGAACTTCCCCAGCCTGTGGCTCTGGGGCCCGCTGCTGGCCCAGGGCGTTTTGTGTTCCTGAGATCCCGGCAGCACCTCCAAGCCTCTGCTCACCCCCAAGAGCGTCAGGGGTCCAGGGTGCACTGATGGCCTCGGCCCCAAGCGGGACACCCCCATGGGGAGAAGATGCTCCCGGGGCGCAGGTGAACACAGGCATGACACTCGGACACCCTGTGTGCGCAAAGCCACTGCCGTCCTCTCTGGGTTGGCTGTCACCCATGGATGCTCCCTGGTGGTATATTCCAGGAGGAATTCTATCTTCTGGAGCTGAGGCCCCTTCTCCGTGGCTCTGGGGAACCATCTGGAAGTCAGCAGCTTTTCCCATGGGCGTGCTTGGTGCAGCTGCAGGAGAGAGACCTGAAGCTAATTCCCCATGCTGGGAGGGGGGCTGGCCCCCCGGCCCCGGCTCGGCCTCCGCAGCCCCCTCTGGCTTCTCACTGTCCTGCACCATCTGTGGGACACCAGCCCTTTCCTTTCCCACGCTGGTCCCTGGCAGGTTCTGCTCTGCGCCTGGTGCCGCCAGACCTGGTTGCTTTCCTGGACTGGGGTGCTGGGGCCCCGGACAGGGGATCTCAGCCTCCGTAGGCCCCCCTGGCTTCTTTTCCCTTGTGCCTGCCCCGAGTTCAGCAGGAAGGGCGGGGTCAGGGGCGATGGCCGCTCCTTGCGTCCCGTCTGGAGGCCTCTCTGAGCGTGGCCCCGGGACGTCCTCACTCCGCACACTCCTCTCAGCTCCTGCCTTTTCTCCAGCTGCACTCAGGGGTCGATCTGAGGTCAGGGCTCTGAGCACAGTCTTCTCAAAGATCTTGGTGATGTGCTCCCTGAAGTCAGGGAGCCCAGCGATCATGCCCCTGCCCGTCTGCTTGGAGCTTGCGTCCACACCGCCTGAGGCGCCCCTCCTCGGATCCTCGGAAGGTTCCACCATCCTCTCCCCGCTGCCCTCTGTCTCCCCCGCTGCGTCACCTGCCATGCGTCCCTCACTGGCAGGGCGTGCTGGCATCTCCCTGGGCTGGGCGCCTGCACCGGGCACTCTCGCCCCCTCCTCCCCTGTCATCTGCTCGCTCTTGGTCAGAAGCAGCATCCTGTCCAGGTAGGGGACGGAGCCCGCAGGTCCCTCAAAGTCTGCGGCTTTGGGGCTTCCACTGCTGGCTTGCGCCGCAGAGATTTCCCCACCGGCAGCTCCTGGTGGTGAGAGGGAGGCTAGCGAGCCGACGGAAATCTTCACGGGGGTAGCTTTCTCCAGGGCAGGCAGAGGCTCTTCCACCGGACAAGGGCCTGCCCCTTTCCCAGCAGTGCCAGCAATATCCAGGTAGGGAGTGTCCAGAACGGCTTCTTCTTGTGGCCCCAGTGGCAGGTGGCTCTTTTGGCTGGGGACAGCCTGGGCTGCAGAAATGTCCACCTCGCTCCTGGGAATTGCACCCAGCTCTCTGGCCGGTAGTGAGGCATCCTGGGAGCTGGCCGGACGTGGCTGTGCTTGGCAGGGCTCCTCGAGGGCAGAGGTAGAAGCTTCCTTCCCGGGGGAGGCGCGCTGCTCAGAATGTAGGAAGCCGCCCCACGCAGCAGCTTCCTCTGACCCCTCCAGAGCCCGCTGCACCCCCACGTCTCCTTCCTCAGCGTGCCCACCGGCCTCAGTAGCGCCTCCATCAGCTCCTTGATCCTGGGCCACTGGGCACCTTCCGAGAAGCCCCTGGGCCTCCGCGTCCAGGGCGGTGGGCTGCTCCATCTCCCTCGGCGGGGCCGGTGCCGGATGCTGCCTGCCTTCCTGGCTTTCGCCCCACGCCTCTCTGTCTGGGGCATCCCGGGTGGGTGTGACTCCAAGGCTGGCGGGCGCCGGGACCGGCGGCCCGGGAGCTGCGTCCAGGAGAGCAGCTGAGTCAGGCCAACAAGGTGGGGTCCCCGCTGTGTTCCCACTTGCCTTCTCCGTCTTCCCCAAGCCCCGGAGCGGGGGCTGAGCATTAGCGGCTTCTGAAACTCCTGCATCACGGAGACAAGCTCCTTCATGCCGACTGCTGGCTTGCGACACACCTGCTGCCTCCTGCCGGGACTTGCTCAGCCCCTGCGAGGCACAGCAAGTCTCCGTTCTGCTCAAGACACCGGCAGGAGGGGGGTCCTTCAAGGCGCCTCCTGCCGGAGGCGAGAGTCTGGAGGACAGGCCGCCACTGCCTGCTTCCTCTGGCTCATTCTGCCCCAGGGCTGGCAGCTCTGGTCCTACTGGGGCAGATAGCTCTGGCTGCTGGGTCGCAGGACCTTCTGGACCTGTGTCCTTGGGAGCTGAACTTGGAGCACCAGCCAGACTGTCTTTGGGGAGCGCAGCCAGAAGCTCCGGTCTGGAAGCTTGCCCCTCTGGCCCGAGAGTGGGCCAGTGCGCATCCTCCAGAGGCCCCACAGGTCTTTGAGGAGCATCTGGGCCTAAAATCGTGCCACTGAGACCCCCTGGGTAAGTATCTTCCTCAAGTTCACAGTGCTGGGGCTTCTCCTGCACCGTGTCAAAGACGCACGCTTGGGGGTCTGACTGCAATGGCTGGAGGTAGTTCTCAGAAGACACTGAGGGCCCGTCAGAAGCAGCCCCTGGCCTCCGGCGGTCTCCCAGGCAGGGTGGCTTTCCCTGACAATCTTGTTCCAGGCTGAGCATCGGGAGCCCACGGTCCACTGCCAAACTCTCCCCACTGACAAAGCCCCCGTCGGCATGGCCTTCCTGACCAGCTGCCTCCTGCCCCAGCCCACCAGGCCGGCCTGGCGATGTCAGCAAGCCGTCCCCGTCACAGCTGTCGGGCCTCGGCGCAGATGGGGGGCGCCTCATCTTTGTCTCTGACATGCTCTGGGCCTCCTGGGCTTCGGGGTCGACCTCTATAGCGCGAGCTGACAGGAAATCTGCTCTCTCGGATTCTAAAGCAGGAAGACCGTCCATTCTTTCCAATCCCCCCGCTACCCGAAGGGTGTCAGGACATGGAGTCTGCAGACCTGGCCCCTCCCAGACGGCTTCTTCGGGAAGAATGTTCTCACCAGTTCCGTCCGGCCCAGGGGCCAGGAGGACACCCTCCGCAGAGAGCTGGTGCCCTGAGCCAGAGGCCTGGGCCACAAGGGCTGCCCCCATCACCCCGCAGGCCACTGAGCTCCAAGCTGCATCTTTTGACGGAGAGCCAGGCCTGTCGGTGTGCTCAGGACCCTCCTTCTCGGGCGGCTGTGCTGAGTCTGTGCCGGAATGCGCTCTGCTCTCCACGTCACGGCTTAACTTGGAAACCTCTTTTTCGACCTCTGGGTCGGGCTTGCAGCTGGAGGCCCCGGGTTGCTCTCCCCGAGGGCTCTCAGGATCTCTACTGTCAAGTGGCTGTGCGACTTCTTCCTGTCTCCGGGACTTGGCCCCAGGAGGTCTGCTCTCCTCCTCAGCCTCTGATGGGCTTTCAGGGGTCATGGCTTCATCCTCTGGCCCCAGTGAGCTTCCGGCACTTTCATCTGATGCACAGGGTGGGGCGGAGGGTGGTACTCCTTGTTGAACTTCACGGTCCTTCACTGAGAGCTCTGCCCTGGCCTCCTGAGGCCAAGGGTCAGGACCGTCTCCAGGGCTCCCTTCTAGACCTTCTCCCTCATTTCTGAGATCTGCCGCATGCTTCCCCCGTCCCGCCAGCCCTGCGTCTGCTGGCCCACTGGCCGGATCTGTAAGAACTGGCGTCGCGGCCTCGGACAACATCTCTCTGCCGGACCAGCTGGGCTCTTCTGCGGCCGCACAGGCCCCAGCAGCTGGTTGCCAAGTGGAGCCTGAAGGCAGACTAGCTTCCTCTGTCGGGGCCTGCGGGGAAGGCTGGGCGCTCACGAGCAAAGCCCCTGTACCTGTACCGGGATCGCCTCCCTGGCCCGCTCTCTGCAGGGGCCCCTGAGCGCCGCTGGCATCCACGCTCTCCTTCCCAGAGGCCCCGGGCCCGGGAGCCAGGGCGGGACTCGGCGGACCCCCGGGCAGCTCTGTGTGCTCCAGACATGCTCCCATTTGCTGCTGGAGGCTTTCCCAGGGACTTGTGCTGGCTTCGGGGGCAGCCCCTGAGTTGCTGCGGGTGGGAGGGCAGGCCCTGAGGGGTCCTGAGTCATCAGCTGAAGCCTGAGGCCGTACCTCCACTTGGCACGGTTCTCTCTCTAAGGCTCTGGGCGCTGGATCTTGCGGGGTTGGGGTCTCGGGTTTTGTGGGGGGCTCCTCCAGGTCAGCTGAGCTCTCCCCATCTGTCTGAGCTGCAGCTGGGGCCTTCGGGGCCGTTGGTACAGAAGCTGCCGGCTGCCTGCACTCTGCGTGGGGAAGGCCACCTACAGCCTCTTGCCCTTGGGACTTGAAGCCACCATCTTTCCCGCACAGCTGTCCCTTCATCAGCGCTTGAGGAGGTGCTGGTGACATTGCTGGCAGCTGGTCAGTGTGACTGGAGGAAGACAGTTCATGTCCCTCTTCCTTCAGGTCTCCCCCTCTGCCCTGGGCACCAGGGACGATGGCGCCCATGTTGCATTGAGTAGAAATGTCTCCTTCAGGGACACGCACTGTTGGGGCATCCCCATGGGCATTTGGGGAGGGTTCCTTCCTGGGGTGCTGAATAAGGGGCCAGTCTTCAGGTGCGGCTCCAGGGCTTGCCAGGCAGACTTCCGGGGGGCCCTCGGCAAAGGGCATGGAGGCCGGGGGCCACTTATTCTCCCAGGACACTGGTGGCCAGGGCAGTGGCGAACCTTCTGGGCCCCTGGCTTCCTGTGGGCATTTGCTTGGCTCTGTCACCTCTGAGGACACGAAGCATGGACGCAGGCTGGCAGCACCTTCAGAAGGGGGGCAGGAGCCTCGGCGCCCGTCACTGCCAACAACGAAAACACTCAATGTTTCATTCATTCTCATGGCTGTGAGGCCAGAGCCACATCACAAGGAGAATCACCCCCACTTTTTCTCCTGCTAAAGACCCCAAAACACACCGTCCCCATGCAGCTCATTCCCGTATGTGAAGAGACCATGCCCCCAATCCTCCCAGCTCCCCCCCTCCCAACCACTACACAAGCCTTTACTTTCTCCAAAAATCAATGCAGGGGCATCACACACATTCAGATTGGAGCTTTCCATGTTGCTCAGTTGGGAACAGGGAGAAATGAAAACAACTTCCCAGGAGTCCAAAATGCAGGAGAATGAGAAAGGTTTCAACAGGGTAACAGAGGGCTTGACCCAGGTCTGCATAACTTACAAGGAGGTCCTGAGTACATACGTGGACCCTTAGATGTTCAGGAAAAAGGCACAAGTAGGCAAAGCCATGCTTTGAAATAAAGAGCTATTCTTGGGTCACCAGGGTGGCTCAATGGGTTAAGCGTCTGACTCTTGAAGTTGGCTCAGGTCACGATCTCACGGTCTGTGGGATCAAGCCCTGAGTCAGGCTACACACTGACCGCACGGAGCCCACTTGGGATTCTCTCTTTCTCTTTCTCTCTCTGCCTCTCCCCCACTTGCACTTTCTCTAAGTAAATAAGTAAATAAACTTAAAGAAAAAAGAAATAAAGGGCTATTCTTGATAATAATTGACTCGATTCTTAAATTCAACGTGTGGTACTATGTGGGGTATAATCCAAAACTCAATTCTGTTTAGGTCTGGAAAGCCTGCCTGTGACCTACATATAAAATTCTTGGGAGCCGAATTACCTTCATACCCATGTTTTTCCTAACTTGAACTTACTTCGTTGAACAGCATGTGAAGCAAAACCATGAAACCTGCTGGCAATTTAGGGTGACGTGGCTCACAATGACGGATTTGCTGTAGGTATCCAGCTATCCAGTTACTGTAGAATAATTCACCACGTGCCATATCCAGACTGGGCTTTTCAAGTCTCCATGGTTTTTACTAAGTGCATTTAAAAATTTTTAAAATACTACGTGGCCAATACAGAATTTTGAAAATGTAGGAACAGTATCTCCCACATTCTTGCCACTTGAAGTGTTCTGGTGAATTTCCTGTTCTTCCTACACAATCTTCTAAAGGATGCAGTTTTGATATTCTGACGTAGCTGTGATTCTATATACCTGTTAATGATCATATACCTTTCACTGCCAAGAGAAATTGCTCAAGACAAAGTTAATGGGAGTATGGTTTTTCTAGGGCTTTTACCATGTTCTTTAAAATTATCATAGGGAGAAAAATCTATGAAATGGTCTTGTGTTATGTATATACACATTCACGCATTCACACACCCACAATGCTATTCACGCATTCACACACCCACAATGCTTTGGTTGGTTTTTGGGGTTTTTTTGATGTTTATTTTATTTATGAGAGAGAGAGACAGTGTGCACACGTGTGAGAGGGGAGGCTGGGGGTGGGGGTGGGGCAGAGGATCTGAAGCAGGCTCTGTGCTGACAGCGGAGAGCTTGACACAGGGCTCGAACTCATGAACTGTGAGATCACAACCTGAGCCAAAGTCAGAGGCTTTGAGCCACCCAGGTGTCCCTCACACACCCACAGTGCTTTGAATGTGACCAGAGGAGAGATTCTACTCTACACGTTCACTTCCAAAATTCTAGCTTCCCAATGCAAGGCAACACATGTACACTCACTTATCAGGGATGCACACTGTGGCAAGGTGAAAAACATTCCAGTTAAAATTTGGAATTGGATTGTGTTCTCCTAAAATCCATATATTGAAGCCCTAACCCCCAATGTGACTGTATTTGGAGAGAGGGCCTTTGAGGAGGTAATTAAGGTTATATAAAGTTGAATGAGTTGAGTCCCAATCCAATGTAAGTGGTGTTCTTATCAGAAGAGGAAGAGACACCAGAAGTGTGCTCCCACAGAGAATCAGCCACAAGAGGACACACCACGAAGCCACCATCAGCAGGCTGAGAGGACAAGTCTCAGCAGAAGCCACCCCTCACCTTGGAAATCCAGCTCCCAGAACCGTGAGAAAATAAATTTCTGCTGTTAAAGTCCCTCAGTCCATGGCAGTGTGAGCAGACTGATCCAACAGGAACATAGGTGTTTACTGTACTATCCTTGCAACATTTTGAGGCTTCAGATTTTCCCAAATGAGAAGTGGGGGAAGTAATGTATGCTGCCTCTAAGAATAAAAGCTACCCACAAGGGAACCTGAATGTATGTGTCCCCGCAATGCATACGTTGAAACCTGATTCCCAAGATGATGGTATTGGGAGGTAGGGCCTTTGGGAGGTGACGTGGTCCTGAAGATGGAGCCCCCATGAACAGGATTAGTGGCCTTATAAACGAGTCCCCAGAGAGCTCCTTTGTCTTTTCTGCCCTGTGAGGACACAGTGAAAAGACATCCATCCATGAACCAGGAAGCAGGCTCTCACCAGGAGGAATCTGCTGGCAACTTGATGTTGGATGCCCAGCGGCACATCTGTGATCAGCCAGCACCTGCCGTCTCTTTCCCTGACTCCATCCCAGCCCCTCCCCAGGCCCCTCACCTATGAAATGCACTCGACCTCTTCGAAAGGGGTGTGTACACACCGCCACAACACCACTAACCCTTATTTCCTGCCGCTTCCTGCACATATGACACAGGAATGATGCACTGAAAATATTTAAGACAGGCCCAAGGAAGAGTTGGTTACCATCTCAACCAAATTTGTATTTTCAGACTCCTTCAGAGCTGATAAGGACAAAAGAGAAAGCTCAGAGGGTGAGTTATACCAATCCCTGTAATCCTCAGCTGGCCATGCAAACAGCTGCACCCAGAAAGCCCTGGCCCAGGGCTGACTGCTGCCTGGGGAACCACCTCGGGAAGCCACAGGACTGTTGGCTCATGGATTGTTCTGGAATCAACAACTCTGCACTCCGAATGTGGCTGGCTTCCTTTAAATGAGCACTTTACGTTTTGGGTCCCACCCATTAACTAGGGGTCTCACCGTTTAGAAGTTAATGAGATCAGTGGTGTGTAATTGAGAAATGAAGCACTTCCCACCATGGCTGCTTGCTCCAGAAGGGCAGAACATGGCGCCCTGCACACGGTAACAACACAAATAAAACCACTTCCTTGTCCCTGTCCGATAGGAGCTGCCAGCTTAGAGGGAGCGTGTGGCTTCCCTTCAGGTGGACTGAGGGACAAGACGACAGGTTCACTCAGGTGGACTGAGGGACAAGACGACAGGTTCACTCAGCTCGGGAACCTTGAAAACCTGTGGGTCAGACCACCAAGGGGGCAAATTCCCACTGAGCCGGGGGCACACGACTCCCCCATGATACGTGCTTGATTTATTTAGCATAAGCAGAGCACCAGCAATTTCTTTGATTATCCATCCGAAGCCATTTTTAAAACCAGATTGAAGCCATTTGTCAGAGGCAGATTTGCCTAAGGGCAGGAAAAATCCTGAGAAGCGATGTGTGAGGGCTCTGCATTAACTGAAGGTTACATAATGTCCTTTTGTGCTTCAAGATTGTATCAAAATGTGTGGGATGGAGATTCAGTTCAGAATCCGAAGGCGGGTTTCTGTGGGCGGGGCAGAAGAGACCTCTTGTTGGAGGGTTTTCTGCCTGAAGCGGGCGCTGGCGCTGAGTTGATTTTGCAGAACGAGGCTGATTCAGTCCCCTCAGTGCAGACCACAGCCCCCAGCACAACCAAGTGAAGTGTGGGTAAGGCAACCTGGGAGGAGAGGTGATTGGCTGCAGCAAAGTTCCGAGCAGACAGCAAAGATGCAGAAAAGGCCGTCCGTCCCCACCGCCCTGGCTGGAGACAATCACATCCAGATGGGCTCCTAAGTACACAGTTCTGAAGACATACATTGGAGCCACCCAGGAATGTTCAGAGAAGGAGGACAGTTGAGGGAAAACTCGCATGGCCCCTGAACTACCAAGCTTGAAGGGAACCAGTGAAACCATAAAGCAAAATCGTAACAATGGAGAGTTGCCACATACTGAGCGTTTATTAAGGCCGGGCCCATGCTATGATTGCGTTGAAAGGACCCAGTAGCCCTGTGGGGTGGATGGCCCTTACTGCCAGCATGTAGAAATATTCCCAGAGAGGCTTAGGACTGGACTCAGGGTCTCAGAACTTCTGATACGAAGCCAGATCAAGCTCCGCACTGCCTGGCTCCAGGGCCCTGCCTCCCTGTACTTCCGGCCTCCCTGTACTTCCGGTCTCCCCTCTTCTGGACACCACAGCCCCTTCTCTCGTTCACCCTGGCTGCATGACTCAGTCTTCCAGTCTGCAGCCAGAGTGATGGCTTAGAAATAAAAGCCTGGTCCCATCAGCCTCGTGGGAAGACTCTCCGGTGGCTTTGCTCTGGAATCAGCTGTGGCCCCAGCCTGCCCTTCCTGTCTCATCCCACTCGGAGCTCCCCATCCGTGCATCTGCCTGGGGCCCAGAGCCCCCCTGCTCTTCCCCAGCAGGTATCAGTTCCACTCATCACTTGTCAATAAAGCCTTCCTGACTTGGCCTGTGGGATCAGATCTTCTTTCACAGGCCTGCCTAGTGATGGCTGTTGTCACAGTTGCCATCAACACGGATTGATGACCACTCCCTCCACTGGAGGATAATGAAGACTGAGGCTTTTCTCTTTTCCCTATTGTATCCTCAATGTATAGTAAACATTGAATATATGAATGTATGAGTAGATAGAGGGGGTTAAATGGCTAGGTGGATGAGTGGTTGGATGGATGGATCATTGGGTGTATAGATGGTTGGGTAGATGAATGGGTAATGGATGGATGGATGGATGAATGGTTGGTGGATGGATGGATGGATGGATGGATGGATGGTGGATAAATGGTTGTGTGGATAGATGGTTGGGTAGATGGATGGATGGAGGGATGGATGAATGGATGGATGGTTGGATAGATGGATGGGCAGATAGGCAGATACAAATGAATCCAAAACAAGGATTCTAAATATGGAGAAATGCTCCCAAATCACAGTTGTTTGCTTTGAAGGTTAGGAACATTCTTTTCTTCCAGGCAATCCTAGCATTCTAGCAACCTGTTTAGTCCAAACACTTCATTTTACAGATGAGGAAAATGAGGCTCAGAAAAGACCACGTACTTTTGTTTAAATGCTTCTTCCAAAGAAATGAGGTTAAGGCCCTATGCACACTGGTGGGTCTGATGAACTAGGGGGTGTGCTGCAAGAAATTTGTTACTAATTATAAAGTACAGAAGTCTGTGAATGATTTGTTATTTTCATAAATTAGTGTCATTTCCCTACATCACATCATCACGGTTACTCATTGCATTCCAATGTTCTCTCTAGAAAAGAAAAGCAAGAGAGATCCGGGGAGTTTGAATGCAGCCCCTGGGAACCACCAATCCTGGAGTCAGACGCACTACCGTTGCGCCACGAGGTCCTGCTAGGGAACCACCAATCCTAAAACGCCATCCCCAATCGTGGCAGCTGGGGTGGTGATAAGGGGGCTCGGGACTGGGGGGTCCTCAGCTGTGTGCATTCCTGCCTGGCCCGCCCGTTAGGGGTTTTTCTGACACAGCTGAGCTCTGAGACAAGAACGACCCTCCTGCCCTTTTCTCCCTTAGCGTTGTCCCTGGGGACGAAGTGAGCCCCCGCTGCTTGGCGAGATGGGGAAGGCAGCCCCTATAGGCACAGGTTCCCCACAGGTGGGGTGTAGGGTGCTCAAGATCACTGAGAAAGGAGGTGCAGTCCCTTCTCCCCCAGCAGCCTGCCGTGTGACAAGGTCACTGGGGCTGGCCCTCCCCAGTCTTCGTGGCTCCCTGTAGGCGTACACGGCCTGGCTCTGGGTGTGCAAGGTTAGTTCAGGGGGCAGTATGGGGAGCCCCATGTTGACTTGCTTCCCTGCTTTCCTTCCTCCATGGTAAGACGCCCTTACTGTCCTGAACAGTGCAGATGCCCTGACCTGGCTCTGTGGCAGGAGTCCCCCTCGGCCTCCCTCCCCGAAAGGGCTCTCTTCCTGGGATGTTTGTGGTCCCTTTTCTGTTCTCCTGAAGCCTGTGTGTGGACTGTCTCTCAGTGCCCGCACACTGTCCTGTCTGTCTGTTTGCTCACTTACTTTCCTGCTGGAGGCTAGAGGGATTCATCTCATTTATTTTGATATCTTAGTCTAGCACTCATACGTACTCTGCCGAATGAATGATGGAATGATGGAATGAATACATAAATGAGGAATAATTTTTTGTAACTGACGTAAAAACCCGCTTACTTGAGTTAACTCCCATACTGTGAGATGTATCCGCTTTCCAGGGAGTTTGGAGAAGGATTCATGTTCTAAGTGATTTGCGCAGAGGAAAGAATTTTCAGGTTAATAAAGAGGGAGAAACTGCCAAATCTCAACAACTAAACATGGCTGGAGGTCTGGGTGGCTCAGTTAGTTAAGCATCTGACTCTTGAGGCACCTGGGTAGCTCAGTCAGTTAAGCATCTGACTTCAGCTCAGGTCAAGATCTCACGGTTAGTGGGTTCGAGCCCTGTGTCAGGCTCTGTGTTGACAGCTCAGAGCCTGGAGCCTGCTTCAGATTCTCTATCTCCCTCTCTCCCCCTGCTCACGCTGTCTCTCTCTCTCTCTCTCTCAAAAATAAATAAAAACATTTAAAGAAATTTTTAAAAAAGCATCTGACTCTTGGTTTCGGCACAGGTCATGATCTCACAGGTTCGTGAATTCAAGCCTTCCATCGGGCTCTGCGATGGCAGCATGGGGGCTGCTTGGGCATCTCCCTTTCTCCCTCTCTCTCTGCCGCTTGCTGCTCATGCAAGCACGCTCTCTCTTTCTCAAAATAAATAAGTAAACTTCAAAAAACAAACAAACAAACAAAAAACAACTAAACATGGTACTTCATGGAGAAAGGCACCTCCTCAGAAAATTCTTTGCAATTCTAGCAGATTAGGTCCAATCTACACACACACAGCATTAATTTGTCCAAACAGTGTTTCCTGCACAGAGGCTTAGGAGCCCACTGACCTTAGCAGTCTTGTCAGACTCAGCTCTGTATTTTTAATCTAGTTTTAACTCTTTCCTAGGCTCATTCGTTGATAGAAAAAACAAAGACCACAGGCTTGAGCAGCCCATGTGATGGCCAGAAGGAAAATATTGGTAGGATCTAAACAGTTATGGGGGAGAAGGGTGCGTGTGTGTGTGTGTGTAAGGGGGTGGTGTCCTTACTATTCAGTCTGCACTCTGCCACATGAACTTTTACATGACTTCAAGGTCACGGTCGGTGTCAGTCCACTTGTGAGAATCCATCATCTGGCATAGCATAGGGAGGAAGACAGGTAACTGAAATCCAAGGAAAATTCAAAATTGATCTTCTAACCAACGATTTCAGCATCTTTCTTGTGGCATCCAAAAGACAGCAGACTGACCCCATCCTGCGATTCCCAGACTGACTGCTGGAAGGGGTGATGGATTGCTGCACACGCGAGTTCCCTATCACTGGCACGAACTCATCTCTCTCTCTGTGTCACTCACATCTATCATTGTCCTTCTAGTGCATCTAGAGAAGTCATGATCAGACCCTAATTCACTGAAATGCATTTCTGACATAATTATTACTTCTGATTATTCAGATATTTCCTAATGTTCAAATACCAAAAATAAAACTACTACCCCATTAGAGAGGATATCTTTTTTAAAAAGATCTTTGAGGGGCGCCTGGGTGGCTCAGTAGGTTAAGTGTCCGACTTCAGCTCAGGTCATGATCTCACAGTTTGTGGGTTTGAGCCCTGTGTGGGGCTCTGTGCTGACAGCTCAGAGCCTGGAGCCTGCTTCGGATTCTGTGTCTCCCTCTCTCTCTGCACACCTCCCCTGCTCATACTCTCTCTCTCTCTCCCTCAAAAATAATACAATGGACATTAAAAATAAAAAACAGACTACATTAAAAAAGGATCTTTGAAACTTTAATAAGCCCAAATCAAGGAATTTGGTGGAATGTTTACTTAAATAGGAATATTTTCCTAATTTTAATTTAAATCCTAATTATCCATGGGAAAATGCAAGCAACAGTTTTGTTTGTGTGCTTGGATTATGGGGGCATTTTCATTTTGTTTTGACATCAAGAAACAACAAATAGTGCTAAGGATATTTCTGCTAACATTCCTTCTCGATAAGACTTCTAATGTCTATTAAAATCATTTTCCTGCCTTTGTCCACTCAATAGAAGTATAAAACTTCAGAATTTTCCCTTGATAAGTGAAAAATCGTTCAGAGAATTTAGAGCATTCCCTGAATAAAAAGACGTCACCAGTTTCACCTGTGTGAGGCTGAACTCGTGTACTGAGCTAAAAAAATGTGAAGAAGGGTTTCTTTCTAGACCAAGTCCCAGTCACCCGCCTATTTTGGTGACATTTGCCTCTCTTTAATCCCACCGGCCTAAATGCGTGTGGGACGGGAGAGTTGATGAGTCAACATCACCAGGGGCCAGGCCACTTCCATGGTGAAGACATAAAAGTCATTCTAGACTCCTGCCCAACAGTAACACACCTGCGGTGATGATCCGGGAAGATTAACTCCTGTCAGGGTTGGCATTTGAGGCCACGAACAGAAAAGAGACTACAAGGGCATGCAACATAAGCTGCTCTTGAAAGGAAAGAAAAACTACTCTTGCTCATGGTATCCTCTCTCTCATTACTATTTTTTTTTCTAGAAGCATCTCCCCACCACTCCCAAAATAAACGCCAGGCGTTTTGCGGCACTTCCATTGAAAACTACAGAAAGAAACATGATGCTGTGGCTTTTTGGTCTTTTCAGAGAGCTTGGGTTGGAAAGTGTCATATAAAGAATTATTAACAACCGGGGGTTGGACTAATGGAGATTGGCTGCCACAAAAGACGTGGGAGACAGAGGCCTGTGATCCCCAGAGATGGAAGGCACCGGAGTAAGTGCTCCTCCTGCCCCAGCCGAGGTCTGAGGAAGTGGCACAGGGAGTCCATCAGTCTCCTGGGCTTGATGGGACGGAGCTGGGCATTGACGGCCAGAGAAGAGACACCTGGACACAGAGACTCTGGGGATATCCAAGTACTATTCAGCATGTATATGTATATGCACTTGACAGTAGGCTCAGACCATCCGAAAGGTTTATAGGGAAGAATCCTTAACGCTAATACAGGGCCAGGAAAAACTCCTGTTCCCACAAGTCGCAGTGGAAAAGCCCATAATTCCTGGGACATCCATTACAGCACTAAGAAGTGTCTTGTCTCCGTGTTGGAAAAAAAAAAAATCCTGGGCTAAACACTGCTCTGGTTCCATCGAATGAAGTCCCAAATGGGTTTGGCCATTCCAAATAACTTAACTGCATCCCAGAGCAAAGTTCAGGAATATTTATAAGAATACAAAAATATCCAGGATCCAAAAGCATAAGGCCACACAATGCCTGGAATGCAAAGAAGCAGGAAAATATGACCCACAATGAAAAGAAAACTCAATTAATCAAAACCAACCCTGAAATTATGCAGATGATAGAATAAGTACACAAGGACTTAAAATTTTTTTTTAAGTTTATTTAGTTATTTTGAGAAAGAGAGAGAAAATGAGTCAGGAAGGGACAGAGAGAGAGGGAGAGAGAGAGAAAGAGAGAATACCAAGCAGGCTCCACACTGTCAGCAGAGAGCCTGAAGTGGGGCTTGAACCCAGGAACCATGAGGTCATGTCCTAAGCTGAAGTCAGATGATTAACCAACTGAGACACCCAGGCATCCCTCTCTTTAAAAAAATTTTTTGAAGTTTATTTATAGAGGGGCTTTTTAAAAAGTATTATAATTGTGTTCCATATGTTCAGAAGGCTAGAGGGAAGACTGAGCATGTCAAGTACAGACATGGAAGATATAAAAAAGATCCCAATTTGGGGCACCTGGCTGGCTTAGTCAGTGGAGCATGTGATTCTTGATCTCGGGGTTGTGAGTTTGAGCTCCAAGTGGGATGTAGGGATTCCTTAAATATAAAATATTAAAATGATCCCAATCAAATGTGTCAAGATAAAAAGTCTAATATCTAAAATGAAAAACACACTGGGTGGGATTAGTAACAGATTAATCCTTACAGAGATAAAAGGTTAGTGAACTCAAAGACAAAGCAATAGAAACACTCCAAAGTGAAACATGCAGAGAAAGACAACAAAAAATTTTAAAAACAGAGCATCAGTGAGTTGTGAGACAATTCAAGCAGCCAAATATCCATGTAGTTAGAGGCCCCAAAGGAGGGAGGGATATTTTTTAAAACTATTTGAAGAAATGATGGCTGCAAAACTTTCCAAAAATGATGTAAACTATAAACCCACAAGATACAAGAATCTAAATCTAAGCACAAGAAGGAACTTACACCAAAGTATATCATAACAAAATTGCTTAAAACCACTAAAAACATGAAAAATATTGGCACACCGGGGTGGCTCAGTCAGTTAAGCATTTGACTTTGGCTCAGGTCATGATCTCATGGTTTGTGGGTTCGAGCCCCGCATTGGGCTCTGTGCTGACAGCTCAGAGCCTGGAGCCAGTCTTTTGATTCTGTGTCTCCCTTTCTCTCTGACCCTCCCCTACTCACACTGTCTCTCTCTCTCTCTCTCTCAAAAATAGATAAAACATTAAAAAAAACATGAAAAATATTAAGAGCAGCCAGAGAAGAAAAGACAGAAGAATAAAAAAAAGGATGGCAGAAATTTTTGTTGGAAACTGTGCATGCTAGAGTACAGTAGGGCAATCAAGTTCAAGTAGTAAAAGAAAAAAAAGAAACTGTCAACCTAGAACTCTTTGCCTAGCAAAAACAGCTTCCAAAAACATGGGCAAAATGAAGAGTTTTTTCAGACATTTAAAAGCCAAGAGAATGAAGCACCAGCAGACCTATCTTTCAAAAAATATTGAAGGAAGTCCCACAAACCAAAAGAAAATAATACCAGATGGCCATCAGTATCTACACAAAAGGATAAATAACAGCAGAAATGGTGACTCTGCAGGTAAATATAAATTCTTTTTTCCTTATATTTAAATCTCCTTTAAGAGATAGTCAAAGCCAAAATAACATACATCATGGGATTTGAAACATACGTAGAAATAAAATGTATGACAACAAAGCACAAAGCCCCAAAGGAGAGAAATAGAAATATATTGTTGTAAGACTCTTCTAAATGTACACGAAATGGTGTCATATCACTTGAAATGCATCATATCAAAGATGAATTGTATAGATCCTAAAGCAACCACCTATATAACACAAACTGTTAATAAATTAAAAGGGAAATAAAAAAGAATCATTAAAATAATGACCATTTTCAAAAGAAGGCAAAAAAGTAGAATAAAAGGAAGAGCATAGAAATGGAGAAAACAAATAAGAAGACTATAGATCTAAACCACCCATATTAATAATCACATTAAATGTAAATGTTATAAACTCTTCAGTTAAAAGGCAGTGATATCCAGAGTGGATGGCAAAAGGAAGACCCAACTATATGCTGTCTACAAGAAAAGTATTTCAAACTTTGCTTAAAAATATAAATAGATTAAAAGTAAGAGAATGAGGGGGGAAAGAATTATACTGTGAAAATGCTAATGTAAAGAAAGGTGCTGTGTCTGTATTATAATGGACAAAACATTTTGGAGCAAAAAATATTACAGGCATAAGGAAGATCATCATATGATAAAAGATTCAATTCATCAATAGGACATAAACATTCTAAAAGTCTATTTAATAATGGGGGTGCCTGCATGGCTCACTCCATTAAGCGTCTGACTCTTGATTTCAGCTCAGGTCATGATCTCATGGTTTGTGAGATCAAGCCCTATAAGGGGCTCTGTACTGACAGCACATGGAGCCTGCTTGGGATTCTCTCTCTCCCTCTCTCTACCTTATCTCCCACCACATTATCTCTCTTACCACATTCTCCCTCTTCCTCTCAAAATAAATAAATAAACATTTTAAAAAGTTTATTTAATAACAGAGCTTCAAAATACATAAAGCAAAAACTGGTTGAATAAAAAAGAGGGGCACCTGGGTGGCTCAGTCGGTTAAGGGTCTGAATTCGGCTCATGTCATGATCTCGCCGTTTGGGAGTCAGGCTCTCTACTGACAGCTCAGAGCCTGGAGCCTCTTTTAGATTCTGTGTCTCCCCCTTTCTTTGCCCCTCCCATGCTCATGCTCTGTCTCTCAATCTCTCAATAATAAATAAAAGCATTTAAAAAAAAAGAAATGGCCAAATTCACAATTATAAAATGATAGTTCCATACCCCTTTCTCAATAATTGGTTGAACAAGGGGCACCTGGGGGGCTCAGTAGGTTAAGCATCCAACTTCAGCTCAGGTCATGATTTCACTGCTCGTGGGTTCAAGCCCCGCATTGGAGTCTGTGCTGACAGCTCACAGTCTGAAACCTGCTTTGTATTCTGTCTCTGTCTCTCTGCCTCTTCCCTGCTCTCTCTCTTTCTCTCAAATATAAAATAAAACATTGAAAATTTTTTTTAAAATAATTGAACAAGTAGATAGAAAATCAGTATAGATTCAAAGGACTGGAACAGCACTATCAACCAACTTGACCCGATTGCTGTTTGTTAAACACTATCCATTAGGGGCAGAATTATATTCTTTTCAAGCACAAATGTACGTTTACAAGATAGACCATATTCTAGCCATTGAAAAGTCTCAATTAATTTAAAAAGATCCAAATTATCCAAAGTGTATCGTCTGGCTACAGTGGAATTAAATTATAAATTAATAACAGAAAGATATCTGGAAAATCCCCAACTATTGGGATATTAAATAATCCGTTTCCAATAGCCCATGAGTCAAGGAAGAAATTAAAAGGAAATTTAGAAAGCATTTGAACCAAATGAAAATGAGAACACACATATCAAAATGTGTCACATGTAGTTAAATCAGGACTTAGACTTTTAATGCACTAAAGCACCTATGTTAAAAAAAAAAAA
>NC_043701.1:177393995-177397249 GCF_006229205.1 Suricata suricatta | reverse complement strand
AATATCTTGTTGAACTATATTATACATAAATATGTATGCTATTATTTTTAATATTTAAATATTATATATAAATATACATGTCGATATATTGTTTAGCTATTTAAATATATAAATATTTATATCAAAATATATTGTTTAAAGATATCTGAGTATTTAAATACATAAAAATACACATGCACATACACACACAGCTACCACAATCAATAAAGAACTAAAAATGGAAAGCTTAAAACACTAATATTTTAAGAACAATTCTCTAAAGATGGTGAGTGCATGGGTGATCTTTTCCCCTTCCCTTTTCACTTTTCTCTATTTTCCAAATTGTTACAATAAATGGGAGATGATCTCAGGATGGAAACATCCTCCTCCTCTCCTCTTTTGACTTGCTCTGTTGAAGCCCGAGGAGCAGAAAGCAGACACACACCTAACTGAGCGCGTGACCTTCTTTTCCAGCCGGTATCAGAGTCGGGAGCTCGACCCCGCCCCTGACTCCTGTTTACTTCCTGCCAGAGATAAATATTGAGTCAGGAGCAGCACTGGGGGCGGAGGCTGCGCCCGGCTCTGAAGGACACACCCAGCCTTGGCCGGAGCTGGGGAGCAGATCTGGGACTTCGCAAGGCTCTTTGGAAGGAATAGATTACTGCTGCAAAGGAAGCCCGGGCGTGTTCCTGAAGCGCTGCCCCAGGCCCCAGCTCCTAAAACAGATCTTTTTCATTTTTCTTTTTTCTGGGTCTGAGAATGGACCTTGTGTGTGGGGAAATTAAATTTTAAGGACAGACTGGGGATTGCTTTCTAATTATGGAGACCACAACACAAATGTTTTCAGATACCCGGGGTCCCTCAGCGATCATGGCTCTGAGCCCAGGCTTCCAAGCTGGACTGCGGTCCCCACCGTGCCACATTTTGTGTGTGTGGGGACATGGGGACGTTTCTTAACCTCTCTGAGCCTCGGTTTCCTCGTGGCCTTCTGGTGATCTGCATGTGTCCACGCTGAGCGGTGGGGGAGGTGTGTATTTGGGCCCTGGGTGCCCTGCCCTGCATGCAGGTGACTCAGTGGCAGCCAAGGCACAAGGGACATTCTGGCCTGTCATTTCAAGTCCACTATTTCATGTTTCAAACCTTCCCTAAGCTGCTGGTACCCAAACACCAAGGACTTTTCTTCTAAGTAGAGTCTATATTTGAAAAAGCTCAAGAGGTTGAGCTTAATGAATATACCACATCTCCTATTTCCCAGACTTAAAGAAGGTCTCGAATTCTCTATTAAGAGCCTAGTAAGTCCGGGGGCACCTGGGTGGCTCAGTCAGTTAAGCATCCAACGTTGGCTCAGGTCATGATCTCGCGGTTTGTGAGTTCCAGCCCTGCGTCAGGCTCGGTGCAGACAGCTCGGAGCCTGGAGCCTGCTTTGGATTCTGTGTCGGCCCCTCTCTCTCTGCCTTGCTCCAGCTTGTGCTCTGTCTGTCTGTCTGTCTGTCTTTCTCTCTCAAAAATAAACATAAAAAAACATTTTTTTAAAGAGCCCAGTAAGTCTAGTCTCTGCTAAATTCTGTTTCCACTAGATCCATAGTAATTACAGCTGCTCTTCTGCCCTGGTCCCGCCTTCTTTCCCCACGAACCCCTGTTTCTATCTGGTTATGAAGACCCGGCTCCCAGGTCGCTCTCTCTGGAGAACTCCCTTCCCTCAGCAGAGCCAGGCCCTCTCTCCCACCCCAGCGCTCCCACAGAGCCTGCCTGTAGCATTTAGCTTTTCTAGAATGATCTGTTTACACGCCTCTCTCTACAACTGGACCAACATGTCCTGTTCAGGAGGAGGTCTGTTCAGGTGTTTAAGGTGCAGGAAGTGAGCTATCCCTGAAGTACAGAGGAGAGCCCTGCTTTTCTCCCAGAGATGAGGTCCATCCTGTGTGGCCCCGGTGAGACCGGCCACCGTCTTAGCATTTCACATGGAACCATGGGGATTCCCTCCCGGACACCGGGTCTGCAACTGCAAACTCAGCACATACACCTGACTGGCCACTTTTCCCACCTCTCGGCAAAGGGTCCTCACCACCCGATTACTGAAGCCAAATTTTCAGGAATCCTCCTTGGCTGTTCTCTCCCTCCTTCCAAATCCAGTCCATCAACAAGTCCCGGCACCTCTCAGCTCCAGAATACCCAAAATATCAAAGCTGTGTTTCTCCATCCTCATGAATCACTTCAGTCCCTGTGGGCTCAGTGTCGTCCCCACAGGGGTGAAAATTGACCCTCGGGAGTGAAAACATCTCAGATATAACAGTGCAATTACGGAGTCATAGCTGGTCCAATATGTAATCCAAAGATTGCGATACATATGCAATGTACCGACGGTATGGAGAGTTGTTGGGGGGGAGGGGGGAGCAGAAATAAACCCTCTAGGAAGATTCCTGTAGCAGGAGGAGGGGGATAATGAAAATAAGAGTGTGATCTCTGCCTCTTGCAAGGCACACTAGATCCTGCCAGGGTCCGACATGCTTTCTCCTCTGACATCCTGGCCTCCGGTCTTGCCCTCTTGCATTCCCCATGCAGCAATCAGAGAGGGTCTATTAAAACATAAATCAGGGGCATCTGGGTGGCTCAGCTGCTTAAGTGTGTGACTTCGGCTCAGGTCACGATCTCGCAGTTCATGAGTTCCAGCCCTGCATCAGGCTCTGTGCTGACAGCTCAGAGCCTGGAGCCTGCTTCGGATTCTGTGTCTCCCTTTCTCTTTGCCCCTTACCTGCACATGCTCTGTCTCTCTCTCTGTCCCTCAAAAATAAACATTGAAAAAAAATTTTTGTAAAGACTCTAGGCTGTTGAGTTTCTAGTCCCCCTTCTTCAGTGACCAAGGTACCAGAAACTCACTGAGAATCACTTAGGGTCTCTGCCTGAGACAAGTCAGTCAGCTCTGAACTATCGTCGGTGGCCCTCCTGGGAAGAGCGAGCAGGCGGAATGCCAGAGCACAGGACAGAACTACAACTCACCGATCTTTCCTACGAGACAGTCATTTCCTCTGGTCAACCTAAGAGCGCTACTACCTGGGGAGAAGCTGTATGGTGAGATTCATTGTGTGCGGAGGGTTTAAAAAGAAAGGGCTGCCATCCCTGGCTGATGGTCCCCAAGGAGGGAAGGGAAGGCTCGTGAGATGGAGGGAGGTGGAGCTGGAACTGGACGCGGGGACCCAGGGCAGCCATGCTGGAGGGTGGACATTGCCGAGAGGAAGAGGGGCACCCGGCTTTGTCCTGGGAGCCCCGGGTCATCC
>NC_043701.1:177338228-177393895 GCF_006229205.1 Suricata suricatta | reverse complement strand
CCCCCCCCCCCCCCCCCCCCCCCCGAGGCAGGGACTGCACAGGGAGGTGCCTCCCGGCCTCCACAGAGGTTTGACGAACGCGGGGCGAAGTGACAACAGCGACACCATGTGGCAAAGGGGAAGCAAGGCAGTTGAGTTGATGTGACTCAGTCGGATGAAACACTTAACCCCTTTGGGGGAATGTATGAGCCGCATCCTTGTATCATTCAGAGGGGAGAAGACCCTCAAGGGAGAAACAATGGACTTTCTATACTAAATCCTAGATGACATAGAGTTCTAAGCCTCAGTTTCCCCATCTGTAGAGTGGAGAGAACGCTGTGCAGAGGGACGTGAGGCACTGTTAATGCGTGCCTTTCCCCCCACATTCTTCTCTTGGCTCCAGGTCCAGTGGGAACCGCTGCAGGCCTTTCTGTTTTCTCTCTGGAGTTTTTCCAGTGAGAAAACACAGTATAAAGCCAATGGCTTCTTCAGTCTTTTGTAAAAACCTATCATCTCGCCTGTGAAGAGAAAATGCTGACTGTCCGACGAGGCAAAGGGAGAGATAAATGCATTTGAGGAAAACAAGAAAGCAGAGGAAAGTCTTAGAAAGTGACGAATGTCTGGGCGTCCCTCCCTGCTCCCTGACCGTGTCCTCAGAATCACGGAGAACCGACGGGAATGGCCGGGGGGCTCCCAGCCTCACCAAAGATTCCCTGGTGCCAGGAATGCTATGCAAGCAGCCCAGTCCTAGGGCCTGAGGGACCGCGTGGCCTGGGCCGGAGGGCACCACAGCAGTGAGGGGACAGGCGATGGCCCCACTCCACCAGGTGGGGGGAGGGGACCTTCAGGGATGGCTGACTCGGGCGTTCCCACCAGCCTGGCAGAGTAAGGACTCGGGAGTCGGAAATGAATTGATTTAAAGAAAATAAAAGTTGACTCTGTGCACACAGAGCCTTCGGCCATCTGCGAAATGAACACGAAATGCTGTTATCATCATCGCTGTGGATGCCGAGGGCCGTGTGTGCCCATGGTGCCGGCTCTCGCCCCCCTCCCTGCTGACGGCCTGACTCCAGGAGCCCCCTCACCTCTGGGGAGTTTGCGGTTAGTTAGGCCAGGGCCCTCACCACAGACACTCAGCATTAATGGAGGAGAATCGATGTTTCTAATTGTGAACAGGACGTGGCCCTCTTGGGCTTTGCTCCTGGAAGTCATCTCTTTTATGCTCAAGTCACATGACAGTGAGAAACAATCCTTCAAGGGAAAAATAATAATTGACTAAAGCTGAGGAACAAGAAACAAAAGCCTTCTGAGCAGCTGTTACTCTTCAGGGTCGCTGGGACCCAGGCCCCAAATATTCCCATGCCTCTTGAGAGGTTCCGGAACCACACGAGGGAGGGGAGGGGAGGGAAGAGCTGGACCTTGGATCTCAGCCTACAGGAGTTTCCTTTGTGTAGAATTCCAGAAGAGATGAATCTATCCGTTAGTTTCATGATCACCTAGGACTAATTCACACAGGTCATCTGGTGACCTTAGAGCCAGATATTAAAATCTCTGCCCAGTTATCCTGATACAAAGTTCGTGAAAACGGAACAGCCAAGGGGGTCAAGGAGGCAAAGGAGGGCTCCCTTTTGTAGGAAACAGGGGTCAGAGGTGCTGTTCAAGCATATGCTGATTCCCTCAGCAAAAAAGAACACTCTGATCCACCATTTTCCTAAATAAATCTAATGTTCAGTTTAAGAGGTTCCAAGTGGCTCCTCTGGAAACCCCATAGCCAGAGCCCCCCAAGAAAGTGATACCAGCCCAGCGTGGAAATCCTGCCACCAGGGGTCACTCTTACTCACCCATGACCCTCCATAGTTTAAAGCTTAAACTTTGGTAAAAAGATGCCGAGAAACATTTGTGACCTCAGATTTCATCGTCTACTGCCCCTGATTGGGAAAGGGGTGGTGTCTACCCTTCAATAGTTTATTTTTGGTCCTTGAAGCTCCTGTTGATTTATTGCTTCAAGACCAGTAATTCTAGCCTCCCGGAAGCTGGGCTCCCCGTTGTTCAGGAAGGTCATGCACTGAACCCACCACTGACTTTACCAGATCACGAACTGTACCAGATCACGCACCCAACCCTCCACAGTTATTAACTGCCTGCAGGGCTTCTGTCCCAAGGCAGTTCTGGGGACTGACTGTTCACATCTGCTGGCCCTCTGCTTGTGAACGCCCCCAAAACCGTGGGTGACAAATGCGGCATGAGAAGAGTCCTTTGGGCTTCTTCCCATCAACCATAGCAGGAAAGTCAGGACCCACGCTGGGTCATAAGGAGGAGCCACTGACCCACGGGCCACACCCACACTGGCCTTTTTCCCCTGCACCTGTGTGGCCTTCTTAATTTCTGGAGTTCATCCACCAGCCTCTCTGGGACTAAGGGTACTGGGCACTTTTAGGTACTAGTTTTTGAATCCTGCCTCATGGTCAGGTGCCCTCATGGTCTACCATGCTGGAATGTGGATCCCCACTCAGATGCCCCTGATAAGGCCTTTGTAGCCTTATCTTTTTAAGCTCTGATAAGGAAGATAAACAGCCTGGAGTCTTGCTGGAAACCTATAATTGCCGGTTTCATTGGGCAGAAAAACGTACTGATTCTCTAACCATGCAGGTCAAGGCAGTCACATGGCGGTCACAGAGCAGTCTATGAGCCACAGCTTTGCCCATCTCCCCACTGAGGACCATGTCACGGGTTTTAGGGTAAAGTTTCCAAAGCACACGGAGCAAAGCGAATGCTAGGCAGGCAGTGAGCTGGCCACAGCGGGGGCCGGGTCAGTCCTCCAAACCTGGCTCCTACCTGCACAAGCCTCCACGGTCCCCGCCTCCGGACTTCTCCTCCAGGTCCCCTTCTGTGTTGTGACCGCTCCCGGGGGGTTGCACAGACCCTGGACTCCGAGCGGACGGAGTTCTCTGAGCCAGAAGAAAGAGAAATTGGAGAAGTCAAACAGGAGTCTCTGAAGACACAAAGCATTTCTCCAATGGCCGCTGGCCGCGTGTTGGAGCACCAGGTTGTCCATTTGCTTTATCGTCTGGCTCAGCAAGTGTGCTGGCCCGGAGCGACACGGCGACACACATGGGGAGCTCCTGCTCACGTCCGAAGGAGGAGAAACAAAGTTACACACGAGATTCCGGCTGAGGAGGATGACTGTCTACTTTTTTAAGTTTATTCATTTGTGTTGAGATTTTGAGAGAGAAAGAGGCAGCGCAAGTGGGGGAGGGGCAGAGAGAGCCGGTGAGAGACAGAATCCCAAGCAGGCCCTGCACTGTCAGTGCAAAGCCTGATGCGGGGCTCCAACTCACGAAGCCACGAGATCAAGAGTCAGATGCTTAACCAACTGAGCCACACAGGCGCCCCAGGATGCCTGTGCTAGTAAGAAGCCAAGCCTGGGGACACGTACCAGCCTTTGGGGGCCATCTGCTCCCCTAGAGAAAGCGAGGATGTCTGCTCTGAGATCTTAAAGTGCCTAACTGCTGTGTGGTACCACCTACATGGAAGACGTGTTTCCCCTCCCCTCCATGGCTTTGTGAACCAGATTCAGCCAGAAACCTGCGGGGAAGCATTGAACAATAAGAAAGAAAATGATGAGCCCTTGGAAACCTGGGGCCACCCGTCCGAGGCCCTAATCGATCTGAGAGGTGGTTGCTTTTTCCTTCACATCTACAATAAGTGCATCTGCTGGGTAATCAATTTTTAAAACCGAGATCCAGAAAAATAAAGGACAGTCCAAATTCCAAATCACAGGACAGAAAGAGATGAGAGGTTTTTAAAAACTCAATTTAGGGGTGCCTGGGTGGCTCAGTCAGTTAAGCATCCGACTTGGGCTCAGGTCATGATCTCATGGCTCGTGGGTTCCAGCCCCGTGTTGGGCTCTGTGCTGACAGCTACCTCAGAGCCTGGAGGCTGCTTTGGATTCTGTGTCCCTCTCTTGCCCCGCCCTTTCCTGCTAGTGTTCTGTCTCTCTCTCTAAAAAAATAAACATTTAAAAAATTTTCTTAATTTTTAAAATATTTTTATTTATCTTTGAGAGAGAGAGAGACAGCGAGAGCAGGGGAGGGTCAGAGAGAGACGGAGTCCCAGGATCTGAAGCAGGCTCCAGGCTCCTAGCTGTCAGCACAGAGCCCCACGCGGGGCTAGAACCCACGAACCGTGAGATCATGACCTGAGCCGAAGTCAGACGCTTAGCCTACTGAGCCACCAGGTGCACACCAAAAAAGTTTTTTTTAAAGAAATCTACAGTACAAGGGCACCTGGGTGGCTCAGTAGGTTAAGCCTCTGACTCTTGATCCGGCTCAAGTCATGATCTCATGGTCATGCAATCCACCCCTGAGAGGGGCCACATGCCCAGCATGGAGCTTGCTTGAGATTCTCTCTCCCTCTCTGTCTCTCCCCTTGAACTCTCTCTCTCTCCCTCTCAAAAAAAAGCACCTATGGAAAGGTCTAAGAAGTCCTGTGGTAAAATGACATATTGGACTCCAACTCAGTTTCCCAGAGTTTCTTGACCACACGTCAAGACCCACTGTTCACATGTCCCCTGTGGTCATATCATAGAGCCAGGGCTCCATGGAGCACACGCCTGATGGCAGTTAGCACAAGACCTCATTTCTTTTCAGTGTGCTGCAATCTGACAGGTGATTCAAGTTCACAGGGCTGGGCAGCCCCTCGCCTGGTTAGGGGTTGGTGGGAGCAGGGGCGCCTTCGCGAAAATTGGAAGGTGGCGGTGCTCTGACCAGACGTGGGCTGTAAGCAGACAGTGCCTTCACGTGAATTTGAAACAGCTTCCCTTTTCTCTAGTGGCTGATCTCAGACCCAGGCACGTGGCTTGTTGGGTGTTTGAAGAAACTGAGCTCTGTGAACCCCAGGTCTGAGGCACCAGGACACAGGCAAGAAGGGTTTCTCCAGACTTTCCAGGGCTCCCTGTGGCTGCCCGCTCCTTGTTCCTACCAGAAATCTTCTCTCACCCCTCAGGGGTGAGACCCAGCCCAGCCCTGCTCAACAAAAACCAACTGGAAATACAAAAGTCCTCTCCTAAGCCCACCAATTGACCAATTGTGACCCTGGACACTGATGCAGCCAAATCATTTGTTAAATATCTGCTTTCACCCAGACCTTCCAGAAAGTATTTGCCGATTTGTTGATTCATTCAATTATCTGAGATGCGTTCATGAAAACCCTGCCATGCACCAGACCGATGCTGGGCGTGGGGGCTACAGGAACCAATGAGATTCCATCTCTTCCCTAGAGCTGCTCACAGTCTAGGGAGACAGACCCCCGTGCTGTGACCACAGAGGTGTAAACACTGGGCCACCCAAGGGGGAGACCCGTCCTTCCAGGAAGGGAGGATCTCACCCAACAACCTCTATCAACCTCTAGGCGGGCTGTTGTCCATCAGTTTTGGAGCTTCTGTGGGATATTTGGGTGCAAATCATCTGTGCAATCTGAACCTGGGGTCTTCTGGAGACCCTGAATCTTCTGTTGGGTGGGTGGTGTCTTTGACCTTCATACACAGCCTGAGAAGCAAGTCAGCTTTGGCTCTGTTTCCCCCAGCTAAGGGACGAGTCTTAGCTGTTGGCTGCTTTGTTCGCCTACTTGTGTCCAAAGGCAAGATATGAAAGATGCTTCAGCTCTCAGGGGCTGCACATTCTAGTGCCAACCTGATACTACAATTAGGAAATCTCCATTCACTTTTGCTGGAACCGAACGTTGGGGAAATAATGGTAACAATA
This sequence comes from Suricata suricatta, assembly GCF_006229205.1. Taxonomy (NCBI): domain Eukaryota; kingdom Metazoa; phylum Chordata; class Mammalia; order Carnivora; family Herpestidae; genus Suricata; species Suricata suricatta. The sequence goes on along the minus strand of NC_043701.1, from coordinate 177,388,154 downwards.
ACTCCTGTTTAGTGAGCACTTACTAAGTACCGGGCACTGGGCCAGCAGTCTCCATGAACCGTGTCATTGAATCTGTACAACCGCCCCAAGAGGGAAGTGCTATTCATGTCCTTGTTCTAGAGCGGAGGTTTGCAGAGGGTAAGTATTTGGCCAAGTTCTCACAGCAGTGGAGTCTAGATGGACCCATTTCTCTGACCCCACTGCCACGAAAAGGTATTTTTGTTCTAGCCCTTTAGTGGGGAAGTGCTGAGGGAGGTAGAGCGAGCTGGGGCGGATCCCTTGCCCAAAAAAAGGGCTGCTGACCTCCCTGCTGGCTTGACTTACAGCCCGGCTCCAACCTGCCTCCTGGCCTCAGTCTCCTGATCTGTGAACCAGAGGGCAATCATCCCTACTGGATAGTATCAAGACAGTTCAAACCTTAAATCACTGTAAACCCAGACTCCCAAGTGTTCCTAACCCTTCTAGAATGTTCTTTATCTATCTAAGACCACTGCTTTTGGATGCATGAGTTAAAATTTCTTACCATGATAACTCAAGAATAATACAGAGGGAGTGACATTTTCATCTGAGTCCTGAATTTCTAAAACTGTAACCCAGTTCCTCCTTGTCCGACTGCAACCTGGGTCTCAGCTCCAAACACGGTCTGCCGCCAGGCTTGCCTTTCACATTATCGGCGGTGACTTATTCTGCAATTAATTTAACAGAGAAATCTGCTGCTCTTTACTCCATGATCAAGGTTACTGTAAAGTAATTCTGGAAAGACACTGATGTCTAACAGCCCAGACAGATGCAAACAACAGATGGTGTAAGGGGACAGATCTCTGCTCTGACTGAGGGGCATAAGGGACCACGTGTTACCTTCCTCAGGCACAGGAAATATAACAAGGGCTCAAATTCGTCTTTAAAGCAGAAAAAAAGGATCTGTCTTTCTGGCTTTTTGGCCCCATCCCTCTCCTGATAGAAAGCTAATCTGCAAGAACCCCCTGTCTCTCCAGATACAACATAGCTGCATGGACTTGAAATAAAGGCACCAGCGCTATCAATGGAAAGACACATTGCACTTTTCTTAAAAAAAAAAAAATTAATGTTTATTTAGTTTTGAGAGATGGGGAGAGACAGAGCATGAGTAAGAGAGGGGCAGAGAGAGGGAGACACAGAATCCGAAGCAGGCTCCAGGCTCTGAGCTGTCAGCACAGAGCCCGATGCGGGGCTCGAACTCATAAACCACAAGATCATGACCTGAGCCGAAGTCCAGTGATCAACCGACTGACCCTTTCAGGCGCCCTGTTGTTGTTGTTGTTTACATTGCACTCTTCAAAGTGCTTCGACCTCCATCAGATTCTTACAAAACCCCTGTGAGCTAAACAGGAAGGGAAAACTATGTTTCCCATTTCTCAGATGACAGGTTGTTAAGCAGCTTGGCCAGAACTTCTTCCCTGAAGTCCCCGCTCCTTCCACAATAACAGAAACACCCAACTCCGACATAGCCCCTTTTCTGCTATAACAATAACAGCCAGCTTATTACTATAAACACTTCCTGTGTGCCAAGTTCTGTTCTCCTAAACGCTTTACCTGTTTAAACTCATTCAGTCCTCACAACGACCCTATTTTACAGATGAGAACACCTAGCACAGAGAGGCTAAGCCACTTGCACAAGGTCACACAGCCTGAAAGGGATGGAGCCAAGACCCAGCCCCAGCCTGTGCTCTGCAACCCTACCTTACGTTGCCTCACCAGACATGGACATACTTGCCTATGATCCCTGCCAGCGTCCTGCCACGCACCAAGTGGCTAAAACAACTGGACGTTTATGAGTAACGCGGTACGGAAGCCCAGAATAGCACCTGGCCCACAGAGACACTTCATAAATATTTGTTGGACGTATGAAAAACAGATTCCCGTCTAGTCGAGTGGGCGCATCTGCAAACCAGGGGAGGCACACTCAGCCCGTGGGGCTCACTCTTCTGCCACATGTCCTCCAGCACCTCTGACCCCCCTTCAGTGCTCCCGGCAGCGACCCCAAGTCCTGCTGCTTACGGGCCTGCGCGGGCTGTGCTGTGTCAACGGGTGTCACCGCGAATGGTAGGCACGTCTAAAGTTTCCCTCGCTCTTCCAAACAGCAGGCCGGGCAGGAAAACTGGCAGTCCTCCACAGGACAAACCGCCTTGTCAAGCTGCTTCTTCAAATCTTTCCTCTGCTGCCACTGCTTGAATAAACAAACAGCCTTTCTTTGGCTCCAGAATATTCCAGAGCCCTGGGTCTATTTCAAAGCCATCTCCAAGCAGGCGCAGCAGCTTTCTAGGTCTAAAAACTAGGCTTTATCGAGAGCTGAAGTGTCTGACACTTAAAAAAAAAGAAAACCCCCTGACCTTACCTCTTAAATGCTCTCCCTTCTGGGTTTACTGGCCGTGCCAGGAAGGAGGCTTAATTAACCCAGTTAGATCATGACCGAGTGTCTTGCCAGCTCGCCCACTTGTTGAGCAAACTTCTTGGGAGCAGTGTGACTGCAGGTGAATGCTGGGAAGTAGACCAAAGGTCATCCCCATGGCACTAGGGATCGGATTTCAGAAACAATGGCCAGGCGGCCAAATATGGAGGACACATGTTCTGGCCTGGGCCGGCGCCCTGCCCAGGGAAGGCAAATGCTCTGGCCAGTTCTGCTGGATCATCCCAAACATCTTCCTCACCTCCAGGGCAAAAAACGCAAGATTCAAGTGGCCCACCACCCCGGGAGCTGAGGTCGCCCTGGCCTTGAGCTTCACCGAGCACCTGACTTTGTCAGGCCAAGAAGGGGGAGGCCTTGGGGCATGTTTTCCAACATGATATGAGAGAAAACGCGAACAAGCTTTGGGGTCTGAGAGGGCTGGCTGGCTCTGAAGCCCCACTCTACCCTCAAGAGGTGGGGGGAACGAGGGTCACGTCTGCAGTGGTATTTTGCTACCTCCGCCTGGCGTCTCGAAGGCTTGGATCTAGGTTCTGGGTAGACACTGGAGAGCAAACACGACATGGCACCAGACGTTAATTTTAGCGGAAGCCGGGGGAAAAGTAAAGTGGGAATTCTGTACTCTCTTTGCAACTTTTCTGGAGACCTGAAAAATTCCCAAATAAAAAGTTTAATTGGGAAAACAAACCAACACACGCGCAGTCCCGAACCTCACAGCGAGTGAGAGATGCACCGTTGGTGAACAATATCTATCTTCCTTTCCCCCAAAGCATTGAACAGCGAGGTCAACATGGTAAGAGCTACCCTGAAGCAAAAACAAAAACAAAAACGAAAACCACCCTAGGCGCCTCCAAGATGCTTGAGCTGACATGTTCTGACATTTTTAGTCTGTGGGCAAAGAAAAACCTTTGGGATTTCAAAAACACGGCCCAATAGTGAGATCTTGGGTGGGTTTTCTACTTTAGGAGCAAGGTAATTTAAAGAAGCCTAGACCAGCTTAGAAAACCCAAATCATTAACTGTCTTGGGGTCTGTTTCTCCATCTATAAAATGGGGACCACGCTCCCTGGCCTGCCTGCCGCAGTGGCTGATGGGAGAATCTTGTCGCTATGCCAAAAGGCTGCACGAATGGAGGAGAGTCTCTGCCTTCAAAGAGTGGGGTGCGTCAGGGCAGCCTGTCGTGTCCTATGACATTTACTCAGCTATACTTTGATGTAGGCATAAGCCCTATGTTTTGCCCCTTCTAGAATCCCCCCATTTGCTCCTTTTCAAGGGAGAGCAGCCTGAAGCCGGACTCAAGAGTTAGGGCGCAGGAAGCCACGCTTGGTTAAAAGCCAAACTTCACTGCTTCTTAGCTGGAATCTGTGCCTCTGGTACCATATCCAGAAAGTGGGGATCATAATTACAGGGTTTTCAAGGTTAAATAGCGTAAGACACGAGAAGCCCCTTACCTAAGGCTAGACCACAGAAGACACTCATACATGGTAGTTACTGTATTTACAAAGAAGAAACGGGCTCTCGCCTCATTAACTAAGAGCCCAGGGGCTATTGCAGCCTGGAGCTGAAACAGTTAATCCAATTCTTCAGAGGATGCATCTGGCCCAAACCGGGAGCCACGCAGCTCACAAATGCTCCGGTGAGCATTAGCACCGAGCCGAGCGGGTCCCTAGGAGAAGAGACAGCGGCAGCAGGCAGTCACAGTGGAGGAGCAAGCCCTGCTAGGGACTCGAGTTCACCTGGTTCAGCATCTCTTCCTTTAATTTCTTTCTCATTAAATGCAGGGAAACTGTCCCAGATGCCGCCTGTAGAATATCAGAAAACGCTATTTCTTCTGGGCTAATTTGAGACTCTCAGGATGGTGAGCTCCTGAGGTCCCACGGGAGAGAAAGAAACCACCTTCCCAAGTTAAACTTGGGGCCCTGAGCGTTTGTCCCTTTAAGCAATACATGCACATACTTACGGGTCATTTATCTATTAAGCAAAAACAATCATCACACAGTGCCGGAGCCACAGCTAACCTCAGGCTGCAGGGACATGCTTGGTCCCGTTTCTGGGTGGCCCCAGACCCCAGGGTCACCACGTAGCACGGGGTCTCCCATCCTCCTGGTCCTCTGTTTCTTGGATGTGGGGGAATCCCAGGACCCGAGGCCACGGGCTGAGGTCACCTTCAGGAACAAACTTCAGGCCCACGCTGCCTCTTGGTCACGGAGCCAGGAAGGAGGGGGGGGAGTGGCCCCAGTGAGGCCCGGGCTGGGGGCAACATGCACAACGACCTCCTCTGAGCCCTCTGAGTCCCTTCTATTTCCTGCTCCTCCCTCAGCTCTGAGCTCCAACTGCAGTGCCCTGGGGAGACCTCCCCTGACACCCAGGGTCAGGCGGCTCTGCACCTGTCTTCTTGCTTCATAGCATTGATCTCAGCTTCTATAGTTGAAAATCATTTTTCTCTGGGACTCAAACTACGAAACATTCAGATGATGAAATTGCTTAAAAGGGTTTCTTCAAGTTGGGGCCCCTGGGTGGGTCAGTTGGTTAAGCAGCCAACTTCAGCTCGGGTCATGATCTCTCAGTTGGTGGGTTTGAGCCCCGCGACGGGCTCTGTGCTGACAGCTCGGAGCCTGGAGCCCGCTTCAGATTCTGTGTCTCCCTCCCTCTCTGCTGCTCCCCACCTCCCACTTGCGCTCTGTCTCTCTTTCTCTCAAAAAGGGAATGAACATTTTTTAAAAATTAAAAAAAATAAAATAAAAGTGTTTTTTAGGCTGGGGTGCCTGGGTGGCTCAGTTCGTTAGGCATCTGACTTTGGCTCAAGTCATGATTTCACTGTTCTGAGTTTGAGCCCTGCGTCGGGTTCTGTGCGGACAGCTCAGAGCCTGGAGCCTGCTTCAGATTCTGTCTCCCTCTCTCTCTGATCTTCCCCTGCTTGTGCTGTCTCTGTCTCTCTCAAAAATAAACAAACATTTAAAAAAATTTTTTTAAATAAAAAGGATTTTTTAGGAGCACCTGGGAGGTTCAATCAATTAAGCATCCAACCTTTGGTTTCAGCTCAGGTCATGGTCTCATGGTTCATGAGTTTGAGCCCCACATCGGACTCTGTGCTGACAGTGAGGAGCCTGCTTGGGATTCTCTCTGTGTCCTTCTCTCTCTGCCCCTCCCCCACTCTCTCTATGTCTCTCTCTCTCAAGAAAGGATTTTTTAAAATGATCATATATTTTTAAGAAAGGCCATTACAACAATAGAATACATGATCTCCTCTCCCTCCTCACATTGTCAGAGCCATTAACGTCATCATGACGAGCCCAAGAAGAATCCAGAAGGTGCTCATAATGCAGGTGGGTTGAGGGCCATCCTCCCCCTCCGGAATCCACATGCTCGGAGCTCCCAGAAGCAAACGGAGTGCGGAGTGCCGACCAAGTGGGGCTCACTTTCCCCGGAGACTCGGATTTCACCGTCAATCCCTCTATGCAGATCCTGACCCAGGAAACCCCAGCAGGACTGACTGCTCTTGTCACAGTGCCATCTCCGCCTCTGTCCCTAAGAGGGACGCACACGCTAGGGCCACGACACTCCCAGGGACAGCGCAGGCTCCGCTTGGCTCGGTGTTCAACCTTCTGCTCACCCCTGGCTGGACTGTGCCCTCCGCCCCCGTGCCAGTGACCCTCCATCACTGTGGTTATATGTGTGGTTTCTCTTCATTCCCAACCAGCATGCCTGCAGGAAAGGAGGCCTCGGGTCTGAGTGTGGGTCACAGCAGTGCACGTGAGGGACAGGGCTGCCCTGTGCTCTCTGAGATCACCCTGCCTGTCCCGAGGCCTCAGTGAGGCAGTCATGGGAGGGAGGAAGCCGGAGTGACAACTAGGACACTGCAGGCAGCCACACGGGGCTGGTCTGGAGCCCAGAGGCCTTAGTTCAAGAGGAGGAACCTTCAATATATGGGTAGGGTCGGTCCAGCCTGCATGTGTGAGCTTTCCCCACCAATGGCTTCTCCTCTCTTGGGACCACAGTGGGGGAATTGGGGGGAGGCGGAGGGACCCAGGCCATATTCCTAAATTTCAGAGTTTAAATAGGGTTTGTGTGAATCAAAGAAGTCGGCGGGATCCAGGTATAGGACCGTGGTGATGCTATTAAGCTTGACTTCTTGAGTTAACATTGACCAGATCCACAACCAGTTGTTGCCAAAAAGTTTCAAAAGCAAAAGTCGTTAAGATAACTGACTGGAGTGAGAGCGGCTAAAACGAACAAATCAGGAAAGTATAGATGCTGGCGAGGGCGTGGAGAGACGGGCACCCGCCTGCACTGCTGGTGGGAATGTAACCTGGTGCAGCCGCTCTGGAAGACAGTGTGGAGGTTCCTCAAAAAACTATCCATAGAACTCCCCTATGACCCAGCAATAGCACTGCTAGGGATTTACCCAAGGGATACAGAAGTGCTGATGCATAGGAGCACACGTACCCCAATGTTCATAGCAGCACTGTCAACAATAGCCAACAGATGGAAAGAGCCTAAATGTCCATCACCTGATGAGTGGATCAAGAAGATGTGGTATATATACACAATGGAGTACTATATGGCAATGAGAAAGAATGAAATATGGCCATTTGTAGGAAAGTGGATGGACCTCGAGGGTGTCCTGCTTAGTGAAATAAGTCTGGAGGAGAAGGACAGATACCATATGTTTGCCCTCATAGGTCTAACAGGAGACCAGGAGAAACCTAATGGAGGACCAGGGGGAGGGGAAGAGGGAAAGAGAGTTGGGGAGAGAGAGGGACGCAAAACTTTGACTATTGAATGCTGAAAATGAACTGAGGGTTGAAGGGGAAGGGGGGAAGGGAAAAGAGGTGGCGGTGATGGAGGAGGGCACTTGTGGGGAAGAGCACTGGGTGTTGTATGGAAACCAATGTGACAATAAACTACTTAAAAAAAAGGATAACCGGCTGGCCCGCTGCCAAGAGACTACGTGGAGAGGCCCTTCCATGCTTCACATTGCTGCTTGTCTCGGTGGCCGCGTGAGGGTCCGGTCTCCCCAGGCACCTGCTGTCCCCCAAGTCCCGTGCAGTTCAGGACACCCCCTGCCTCATCTGACCCCACTCTCCAAGGTGTGTGCACCCCAATCGGCCGTCAGAGGAGAGCCGCCTGCCCTCCCCTCCCCCATCTCAACACGCCCATCTTCCATCTCCTCCCCACCGTCCACAATGGCAGAGGGAGCCCTGATGTGAGCCCACATCTGCTCCAATCCCAGTGCCTCTCATCAGTCAAGGTCAGCCTTCCTTTGGTTCACCCACCCATCACCCACCCTCCATCCACCTCTCTCCCTCATGCCCACCAGCATGCCGGCATCTAGGATCTTCCGTCTTTAAACTTTCATACAACACTCTCTGCTAGCTGCTATCCCAATGCTCTGCTCCCTTTCCCAGAAAAAGTTACTGCATTACGTATACCCCTCTCTCTACTTCCTCTTCCTTATCTTCAGTTCCTGCTTCAGCCCTCTCCCACCCAAACTGCACCCCCATCACTCCACTGGAAGTGCTTATCAAGGATCTTCAGGGCAATATGAGGTTTCCCTCTCATCTGTGGACCCCATATTGCCAAGACAGTGGGCAGGTGTCTGCTCCTGGATTTCTCAGGAGTATCTGATGGCCTCCCTGTTTCCCCATTATCTTGCCTTTGGCTACAACTCCTTCACAGACTCCTCCCTTTTTCCTTGGGCTCACATCTAAATATTGAAAGACACCTCAGGGATTAGTCCTGAGTCCCTTTCCCAGTGGCCTCCTAACTAGTGAGTCTCCTCGTTTTCTGCCTTCTGCCCCTTAAAGACCATTCTCTCCATGGCAACCACCAAGCTCTTTTTTAAAATCTCAGATCAGAGGTACCTGGGTGGCTCAGTCAGTTAAGGATCTGACTCTTGATTTTGGTTCAGGTCATGATCTCATGGTTCGTGGGATTGAGTTCTGCATTGGGCTCTGCGCTAGCAGCATGGAGCCTGCTTGGGATTCTCTCTCCCTCTCTCTAACAAAATAAATAAATAAACATTTTTTAAAATCTCAAATCAGGTACTGTCACTCCTCTGTTGAAATCTGGTGGTTTGCATCCCAGTTAGAAAGCTGATAATGAGCTACAAGACTTACCCTCGCCCACCTCCCTGGTCTCACATCTTGCCCCAATCCTACCCCCTCTCCCCCAGCCACACGGGGCTTCTTTGCTGATCTCAAAATACAACAAGCTCATCCTTCCCAGACATGCCGCAGTTGCTATTCCCTTTTCCGGAACGTTCCTTTTCCAGAACTTTACATGGCTGCCTTCTCGGCACATCAGGTCTCTGCAGAGAGAGCTCCTCTGACCACTTATCAAACAGAGCCTTTAACCAGTGAGACAGCACTTGTCACCCACTAGGGTGGCCACTGCAAAAGCAAACCCCAAAAAGAATAACAAGAAGAGGCAAGGCTGTGGGGAAATTAGAGCCCACATGCACTGTTGGTGGGAATATAAAACAGTGCAGCTGCTGTGGAAAAGTTTGGTGGTTTTCAAAAAATTAAACACAGCATTAGCATATGATCCAGCAATTCAACTTTTGTACACATATCCCAAAGAATTGAAAGCAGGGACTCAAACACATTTGTACACCCATGTTTATACCAGCATTGTCAAGCATCCATCAATAGATGTATGGATAAATAGGATGTAGAATATATATAATGAAATACTATGCGGCCCTAAAGAGAAAGGAAATTCTCACACAGGCTGCATCATGGATGAACCTTGAAGGGATTGTATTACGGTGAAATAAATCGGTCAGTAAAGGACAGATATTGTATGGTTACACTTATAAGAGGTACTGAGTATAGTCAAGTTGATAGAGACAGAAAGTAAAATGGGGGTTGCCAAGGGCTGGGAGTGGAGAGGGGAATGTGCTCTTGTTTAATGCAATTTCAGTTTGGAGAGATGAAGACTTTCTGGAGTTGGATGGTGGGGGCAGTTGCACAACAATGTAATGTGCTTAAAACCACCGAACTGTCCACTGTCCACTCAACAATGGTTGGGAGGGATGGGCCACTTGGGTGACTCAGTCAGCTGAGCATCCGATTCTTGATGTCAGCTTAGGTCATGATACCAAGGTCATGGGCTCAAGCCCCACATCGGGCTCTGTGCTGGGCAGGGAGCCTGCTTATGATTCTCTCTCTTTTTCGCTCTGCCCTCTCCCTGCTCATGCTCTTGTAATCTTTCTTAAATAAATAACTAATTTAAAAAATTTTAATGATTGAGATGGTAAATTTTATAGTATGTATACTTGACCACAATAACACAAATTAGCTCCCGACTCCCGTTACCACTGGAATATTTATCAGGAGTTTATTTGCCTGCTAATTCATTATCTGTTTTTCCCTGTGGAAAGGAAACTGCACCAGAGTCGAATATGACAGAATTATTCACTGCTGATCTCAAGCGCTAGAATCCTGCCTGGGAAACAATAGGCACTTGATAAAGTCTTTTAAAGAAACACTGTGTTTTGTCTACTTGTTGGCGTGTCTGTTTGCCCACTCACTTGTTTTCTAACTCCCAGCTGGCTGTCAGTCCTAGGAGGCAGAGGTGTGGTTTGTCTGATGCACAGAGTCTACACCGGGGCCAGCCACCCAGCACAGGGTTCAAAATATTGTTCCCTGAGTCAGTGAAAAATTGTGTCCACATCAGGGAGCCTGTCCCTGGAATCTCAAGCTCAGGAGCAAGGTGCTGTGGAAAGGCCAGAGCTGGACCTTAGAACTCAGTGCAAAAACCTCTGATCCGCCATTCTTTGTGACGCCCTGGAGACCAGGGTTCTAATCCCGCTCTGCACTCACCCAGATGCCCCGCAATGATTAGGCTTGGAGCCTGCTTCTTTGTCCGCAAAGCAAGAGTGAGCAGCCTGGGCCTGCCCACCTCGCGGGATTTTGATGAGGACCAGGTGAAATCGCACGTGGGCAAGGCTCCACCGCGCTCCACCCAGACGGTCACGTTATGTCACAACCTCAGATCTGCAACTGCTCTAGGAACGTAAAGATGAACGCAAATGAAGATGAACACACTCGTGCTCCAGCAAGACTTGACTTTAGATGCAACACATCTTTCTCTTCCTCATTCTTGAAGCCTCCCCATCTGCTTCACTTGTTTTTGCATAGAATCCTTCCTTCCGGGAACTCAATATCCACACTGGCATCTGACGACTTCAGTGGCGAGATTTGGGTGGCCAGTGCCACCTCACGGACATGGCAGCAAGTACCTCATTCCCAATGAAACTGCCCAGATCCTCTGTTTTTCTACAAACCCCCTCAGCCCTTTATTCCAGGCAGGTCTGCAGTCTTGAAGGCATTAGCCTACAGCAGCCTCTTTGACCTGGCAAAGTAATAAAAACTCCCATTCCCTTTTATCCCCAAACTCTGTCTTCATGTTGTTTCAGTTCCAGAGTACAGAGGTCGGTTTGCAGTAACAGCACCCCTGTCTGGTGGAGCGTGCACAGGAGCAAGCCCTCCACGCCGACCTGCCAGCCTCCCTCCGGGTCGCGGCGGCCATTTTGTTAAAGCTGGAAACCCTCCGCCTCCGGGCCTAACACTCCTCCCCACACGGGATGGGAGTTCAGAGCGGCTGGCATTTTATTGCCTCACCCTGACCACGCCCACAGGCACACACCAACCTTGCCTGGCATTCTCTCCAGGAAAAATCTCCTTGAAATGGATGCAGAGCCCCTAATTTGCCCTCCTCCTCCGTGGATGTCAAACACTTCAGCCAGGGCTAAACTTCTGAGATTCAGCCACGTGCACACGACACTGACAACTGATTCAGAATGCAACCTTTTTTTTTTAAACACACCAGTTTTGCCCACTGGTGGTGACGACAGAACCACCACTCCGTAAAAGCCACGCTCCAGGACAAGGGAACGCAAAGCCGAAGAATGTGGAAGGCTAGTGTTGGCTCCCAGCATCCGCGTTACACGGAGAACAGACGCCTCATTCGGCATCTCACAGCATAGATCACCGCAATGTTATCTTAAAAAATCTAAACACGCATTGCAGAGGCACCCAGGTGGCTTAGTCGGTTAAGCATCCAATTTCGGCTCAGGTCATGATCCCAAGGTTTGTGGGTTGGAGCCCTGCATCAGGCTCTGTGCTGATGGCTCAGAGCCTAGAGCCCGCTTCGGATTGTGTGTCTCCTTCTCTCTCTCTGCCCCCCCCCACTCGTTCTCTCTTTTTCTTTTTCAAAAATAAATAAACATTTAAAAATAGTCAAACATGTATTGCAGATTCGACTGTGTTTTACCACCCGCTTGAGGTAGATGAAAGGAAGCAATGGGAGAAGGAGGAGAAGAGCTAAAAATGTAAGGGAGCATGCCACACGCCAAGTCTGCAAACACCGAGATGTCAGGAAGGGGGGCAAGAAGCGGACCACGCACAGCACACTTGCCGGTACCTGCGAGGGCTCAGGGTGTGGCGGCCACAGGATGACGTTATGCAAGCCCGAGTTCTCCTGCTGAAAGCAAAGGAGTCCCGCCATTAGGATGGGCTGCAGAGAACAAGACCCCCCAGCACCACAGGGCCAGTCTCGCTGGTCTCTGTTCCGGGCCTGACCTTCTGGGTGTACTCCCGCCCTGCCCGTGGCTACCACGGAACATTCATCAACAGAGGGAAAGGCACCTGCAGCCTGAGGGTGTAGGGAGAAGGCAAGGGAGGGGACTGGGCAGGCCTGTTCTCATTCTTTGCCTTGGTGACTCGGCCGGTCTTTAATCTGTGAAAACAAGAGGTTCCTTCAGACCCGAGTCTCCCTTCTAAAAGGTCACTTGTAAGCAAAAGGCTGAAACCTCCAAGTGGCTCTTCACAGAGAAAGAGCCTCTGGGAGAGGCCTGGGGCCACAGATGGGAGGGGAGGAGGGGAGTGTGGAGGCAGACAAGCTAGTTGGGAGCTGTCGGGACTGATCCAGGTGTGAGGTAATAGGGCGTGATGGGGGGGGGCAAAACTAGCACACCTTGGACATGTGGCATATTTTTGTCTTTTGAGGAAGTGCTCTGAGTGGTAATGATGGATCCGTCATCAGCCTGGGCTCACCTTTCCCCTACGGGGGTGGGTGCGTGGCTCGGGCCGGCTAATCAGGGGGTTCACATCCGGTGGTGCACGGATTGATCCCAGACAGGGCGCGTGAGCCCATCAGGGCCAGTCCTTAGATGGTGCTGATTGAGAGTCTGGATCACTAACAAGAAGGCACCTGGATGCCTAGAGCAGCCGGTGGTGCGTTTTGTTTTGTTTCATTTTGTTTTGTGTTGTTTCTGCAGGCCAGGGGGGACGTTCCTCAGCACTCAGGCACCATGGAGGAAAGCAGTGCAAGATCCAGAGAAGGGAGATCTCCACCGTCCTCTTCCGAACCTCCGGACTCAGCGACTACTGCAGCTAGACCCTCTTTCTGGCTCCTAGTCCCAAGAGCCAAATAATCCTTCTTCACCTACACTCACTGGAGAGAGGGGTCTGTCTCTTGCAACCCAAAATAGTCCTCTATTAGACCGAAATTTAAAAGGCTAAATGACCAGACCATTAACTTGTTAATTATTAATCATAGAGTGATTTATTAAATGCAGAGAGTGAGGGTGAGTGGAGTCAATGCTGACCCCCAGATTTCTGTCTTGGATAGTAGGGTAGGTCATGGTACCCGGGACTGGGGATTCAGAAGGAGCAGAGGGTCAGGGAGGGCAAGCTTAACTCAGGTCTGAGGAACATGGGGTGACCATGGATCATTCAGGGACAGACACCAGGAGACAGTGGAAAGATGAGTCTGGAACACCAGCCCCACGGGGGAGCCCTGATTCCTGTAGCCAAATATACTTGTGCTTTATTTCCACTTGTTTCTCTGTGGGAGGCAACCCTCACTCGTTCTGGCCCTGGAATCCTAAAAGCAGCTCCACATGCCCTACTGAGTCATGTGTGGCCGAGGCTGGAGATGTGACCCAGGAGGGAACCAAGGAAGGAGAACAGGGCTTGGGGCCAGCAGGAGGTGAGAAGATCTGAAACACTGAAATAGACTCATCTCTTGCAAGGATGTAATGAGATGGACCTGATGAGAAACGTATAAATTGACATCACCTTTCTGGAAAAGATCCAGATCTAGAGCAAGAATTTTGAAAACACCTTTTATTTGACCTAGAAATTCCATTTTTATGAGTCGATTCTCAGGAAACCAGCCCTCAATTCTGGACAGTGTACTTTAGTAAACGCAAACTTGCCTGTATTCATGTAGAAATTCATCTTGGATTAGAGATGTTCAACCACTGCCCCAAGGAGTTCTCTTAAAGCAGGTAAGACAAAAATTCTTCTCTTCTAGGTTTTCTCAACCTTGGGACCTTGGACATTTTGAGAAGAATGATTCTTTGTTGTTGGGGCGATCTCTGTGCATGGAGAGCACTTAGCAGCATCCCTGACCTCTGCTAGCCACCAGTAGCACATCCACTCTGGAGATGTGATACCAAACCTGCCTTCAGCCATTGACAAATGTGCTGGAGTTTGGGGCACATGGGGGGACTCGGTCAGTTGAACATCTGACTCTTAATTTCAGCTTGGGCCATGATCTCACAGTTTGTGGGATCAAGCCTCAAGCCAGGCTCTGTGCTTGCAGTGTAGAGCCTGCTTAGGATTCTCTCTCTCCCTCTCTCTCTGGCCCTCCACACAATTTCACACCTGTTTTTGTTCTCTCTCAAAACTAAATAAGCATTAATTAATTAATTAATTAATTAAATGCAAGATGGAACATTTCCTGAAGTTAGAGACCACAAAGAGATAGAACAGGAGCCAACTCCAGCCAGCAGAAGCATCCTTTGGACTCACAGTGTATAAAAATAATTCAAACTAGTTGTCAACATTTGAAAAGTCATAGTTTCTTTACACAATCTCTTCTAGAAAATAGAAGTGGAGAAAGCACTCCCCAACTCATTTTATGAGATTAGTTTTAGTATGATACCAAAACCAGCTAAAAAGGAAAACTAACAAGCAGTATTTATCATGAATTTAGATACAAAGATCCTCACAAATAAAGTCTGACAGTCTTTAAAAATAATTATACACTATGACCAAGCAGGATTAATTCCAGGTATGCAAGATTGGTTCAACTTTCAAAAATTAACCAATGTAAACTAATATAGCAACAGCCCAAAGAAGAAAGATCATATGGCTACATCAATTGATAAAGAAAAAAGGATCTGAAAAAATCCAATCCCTACTTATGATAAAATTCCTCAGTAAATTAGGAAGAGCGGGGAGCTTACTTAACTTGATAAAGAGAATTTATAGGGGTCCCTGGCTGGCTTAGTCAGTAGAGCATGCAATTCTTGACCTTAGCATCATGAGTTCAAACCCCACATTGGGCCTAGAGCTTACTTAATAGATAGATGGATGGATGGATAAATAGATAGATAGATAGATAGAGCTTTTTAAAAAAAGAAAATTTATAAAAACTTGGAACTAATATCTTACTTAACAGGGAAAGATTAAATGCTTTCCCCCTACAATTGGGAATGAGGTGAAAATGTCCACTCAGACTTCCAGTTAACATAGTTTTGGAATTCCTAGCCACAGTAATAAGTCAAGAAAAAGAAGTAAAAAGCATACAGAATTGAAAAGAGTACCATGACTGTCTACATAGAAAATCCCAAGAAATCTACAAAAAGCCTTTTGGAAATAACAAGTGAGTTCAGCAAGGTCATAGGATACAAGATCAACACACAAAAAATCAATACACTGACAATGAATGTGTGGAAACCAAAATGAAAACACTATTTATAATCACTGCAAATAAAATGAAATACTTAGTTGTAAACTGAACATATATATAGGATCTACATGCTGAAATTTATGACATTATGATAAAGAAATCAATAAGGCTATATATAAATAGAGAAGCACTTGTGTGTGTTCACAGATTGGAAGGTTCATCATAGTAAAGATATCGATTTCTCCAGTATATCTATAGGTTTAATGTAATCCATATCAAAATCCCACTAAGGTATTCTTAGACCTAGACAAGCTTATTCTAAAAATCATATGGAAAGCTTTAAGTCTTGAATAGCTAAAACAATTTTGAAAAATAGTCAAGTGGGACGGGACTTACTACATAGCAGCAGTAATCAAGACGGTGTGGTACCAGCAGAAGAGTCGACCGATGGAATAGAAAAGAGAACCCAGAAATAGACCCCCACAAATATGACCAACTGGTTTTTGACAAAGGTGTGAAGGCAGTTTAATGGACAAAAAACAGTGTTTTCAACACATGGTCCCGGAGAGATGGACATTCATCGGCAAAACAAAACAGAACAAAACCAGAAAATGAACTTCAACCTAGATCTCACACCTTACACAAAAATGCAAAATGGATCATGGATTTGAACACAAAATGTAAAATCATAACAGTTTTGGAAAAGATAATACAGGAGAAAATCTTCAGGACATAGGAGTAGAAAAAGAATTATTAGATTTGATACCAAAAGCACTGGATTTGGCAGAAAAAGAAAAGGAGAAACTGATTGCTTGTACCTCATAAAAATTTTTGCTCTGTAAAAGAGCCTGGTAAGGTGATGAAAATACAAGCTAGTAGTGGGAGAAACTATTGGCCAGCCACAATCTGACAGAGGATTAATATTTAGACTATACCAAGATTAAACACTCAACAGTTTTTTTAAAAATCCAATCAGAAAGCGGATAGAAGACATGAACACGTATCTCACTGAAGAGAAGCCAGGACAGCAACAAGCTCACAAAAGATGTTCAGCATCACCGGTTACCAGGGAAATGCAAATTAAAACCATAGTGGCGTTAGTGGCACATCACAACACACATAGCAGAATGGTGTCAGGGACAGCAAATGATGGCCAGGATTAGATCACTCATATTACTCGTCGCTGGTGGGAATGTAAAATATGTGCAGAGATTCTAACTGTTTGGCTGTTCTTTATAAAACTAAATACACGGGGTGGTGCAGTCGGTTTCGTGTCCAACTTTGGCTCAGGTCATGATCTCATCGTTTGTGGGTTCGAGCCCCACTTTGGACTCTGTGCTGACATCATGGAGCCTGCTTTAGATTCTGTGTCTCCCTCGCTCTCTGCCCCTCTCTCATTTGCATTCTGTCTCTCTCTCAAAAATAAAAATAAATATTAAAATTTAAAAAAAAGTTTATGTTTATTTATTATTGAGACAGAGAGAAACAGAGCATGAGTAGGGAAGGGGAAGAGAGAGAGGGAGACGCAGAATCCAAAGCAGGCTCCAGGCCCAGAGCTGTTAGCACAGAGCCTGACACGGGGCTCGAACCCACAAAATGTGAGATCATGACCTGAGCCAAAGTTGGGAGCTCAACTGACTGAGCCACCCAGGCGCCCCTAAAATTTTTTTTTAATGGGGCACTTTGGTAGCTCAGTTGTCTAAGCATCTGACTCTTGGTTTCTGCTCAGATCATGATCTCAAGGCTTTGCAGGTTTGAGCCCCACATCAGGCTCTGTGCTGGGATTCTCTCTCTCTGCCCCTCCCCCACCTGTGTTGTCTCTGTCTCTCTCAAAATAAATAAATAAACTTTAAGAAAACAACCCAGAAACTAAACTTGCAACTACACATGACCCAGCAATTGTGCTTCTGGGCAATTACGTCAGAGAAATGAAAGCTTGTGTTCACACACATGAATGTGTATTTATGGAGTGTTTATGGATAGCTTTCCATAAATACTCAGACTGGAAACAACAGCAGATGCTTCCGTGCCGTGGAGCACAACTCAGCAAGCAAAAGGAGTGAACTATGGACATAAGTAACGGCCCGGATGCATCTCAAGGGAATTATGCTGAGTGAAAAAAGCCAATTCCTAAGGGTCACATACCATTTATATAACATGGTCAGAAAGCCAGACACAGAAGAACAAATTAGGAGTCGCCAGGGATTAGGAGTAGGAGACAGGAGGGCAGTGGGTGCGGATCTCAGGAAAAGGAAAGGAATCCTTCAGGTGGGGGAAATGTTCTGTATCTTGACCGCATCAACGCCAGCCTGCGTGTGTTACTATTTCGCAAGATGGTCCCGTGGGGGGCGGGGGGGGGGGCGGTCAAGGGTGCAGGGATCTCTCTGTACTGTGTCTTACAACAGCACCCATGCCGTTGTCCACCATTATCTCAAAAGAAAAAGTTTAATTAAAAATACTTGGTCATTTCATAGAAAAATAGTTTTTTTTACTTCTGTTGAAGAAAACGGAAGGCCTTGTAACACCCGGCCTGCGTCCCCACAGGGCTGCCCGCGGCGGGAGTTGATGGGTGCACTATCCAGACAACAGGACGGGAGCCCTCCTGTTTGCCACAGCACCTCCTTCTCTTTACTGTCTCCTAACCTGCCATTTACCACAATCACTGCTTCCGGCCTGCCCCGAAAGACTAGCTTGCCACTTTTTCTCTTGATTCCTGTGCTCCTTCTTGAGAAAAGAAGACCGTAGGGAGGTCAAAACAGGAAGGAAACCAAATTCCTTTGTGCTGGCTTTCAGATCCTGCCACCTCGTTCAGAAAGCTCAATACCATTAATCCAAAATTCCCGTTGTGTGTGAGACAGGAAAGCATCCCCCTGATTTTGTTCGCCAGGACACTGAACGGACTCTCTCAAACTTAAAACAGATAGCTATAAAATTTGAACAATTAAGGCTCATTCACTCCTCGACAGTGAAAACCCTACCTAATGTGGAAATGACAGTTCGTGTTTAATCTGCTCAGCGGTGATAGATTTTAAGATCACTTTTTGAGGGCCATACTGTTCTGGGGAGGAGTGTGGATAGGTTTTATTCCAACTTCCTCTGATGCACCCATATAAGGGAACAGGGGGTGGGCACAAACTAGGAAAAATATGCCAAACTTTTAGTAGGTCAACTTTAAAAGCAAAGAATTAACAGTTGAACTAGTTTTTTATAGTTTCCAAAATCAGGGCAAGACGTAATATAAGTATTCTGAAAATGGAAACGAGAAATACTTACGCAGGTACATATGCACCAGGTGTATCTAGGGATAGTCTGTGTTTTTTGAAAGTTTACTTATTTATTTTGAGAATGAGAGAGAGAGAGCGAGAGCAGGAGAGGGACAGAGAGAGGGAGAGAGAGAATTCCAAGCAGGCTCTCAGCGCACAGCCTGATTCAGGGCTCAATCCCATGAACCTTGAAATCATGACCTGAGCCAAAATCAAGAGTCGGATGCTTAACTGACAGAGCTGGCCAGGTACCCCAATCTGTGCTGTAGCTTGCTCCTTCTTGGATGGAGAGGAGATGCTGGGGGGAAAAACCTACTCAAGGTCACTCAAGGGATCCTTGTAGGTTGAGGGGGCTGCTCCCTGACACCCACCTGGTTTTCCGAGGTGCTGTTCTCATTGCCCATGGTGATTCAGGGTGTCAGCGTCCCTCTGGATTTTACCAGAAGCAACTGGAAGAAATAAAAGGGTATACACATCCATAAAATTGAAGAAGATCTGAAGTTTTCTCTGTCTGCCTGTCACCTCAAACTCAAGAGCCAGATGGTGGAAAATGCTGATCTCTACAGCCACATCATGAAAACTTGCTTTTGAAGGGTTTTCTTCGGCCTCACTTAGCAACATTGGTAATCCCTGTCTTGGTGAGGATGCTTCCCACACCGCCTACAGAGAAGCCCAGGACGGCGCTGACATCGGCGGAGTCCCAGGGGACCTCCTAATAGCACCAGGACGCGGACTCTTAACCTTCGCTTGTTCTCGATGGAGAAACTAAGTCACAGAAAACTTGAGAAAATGATGAAACTTTTAGAACTGGAAACTTAGAGATTACCAGTCTATTCCAGTTGAGGGGGGGTGGGCACCGAAACCGGAGAAGGCAAGGGGGTTTGCCAAAGACCCAGCTTGGACAGGTGAAAGCCGGAAACAGAACTCAGTCCCCTGCCTTCGAATTCAAGATTCCTTCCACAGTAGTGTGGTATCATAGTGTTTCCTCAGAAAACTTCGGGTGTTGACTTACTTCAAATAAAATTTGTCCAGTGATTTGCTTATCCATTCAACCAACACTGACTAGGTGGCTACCGTGTGCTATGTGTCCTGAACAGTCACTGGAAAATAAACTTTAAGTATTTTGAGCAGCACAAACAAAATGCCCCCAAACTGAGAAAACAGTGAGTGATGTCACTATAGTGATCAACCGTCTCCCTCCTAACCCTTGAGCCAAAAGGATACAATTCCTTAACCCTTTCTTGACCTTCCCTGCCTGAAGATGGGCAAAAAATACCCCATATGCTCATTTACAGAATGTAAACATTGTCATGTCTTTAAAATTGATCACTTCAGGGTTTTTTGAATGTTCGTTTGGAAAATGATGCTTCATTAGCAACTAATGCTCAATGCTGCTATCATTACACTCTTACCTATTACTGTCGCTTCCTTGTGCATAACCCACATGCAGCTGGAATTTCACCCGGTTCAGTGAAATATTAATTTTTGAAACTGATTCACCGGATCACATTCAGTAATTGTATCACAAATCAGAGCACTTGAACCAGCTTTTAAAACAGGTAAACAGACTAAAGACAAGGGCAGAACTACTTCTGGCTCAGTGGACGTTTCAAAACCACAGAGGGAGGGCTTGGCCGTTCCAGAACGCTCTCCTCCCTGAGCTGCAGACGCGCCAGCCCCTCGGGCGCCCCCGAGACCAGAAAGGAAGGCGGGTACAGCTTCCCATCTACTTACTTTCCGGAAAGGTCTGCGTGAGTTGGGAGGCCGCGGGCCCAAGGAAAGTCTGCTGTTCAGCAAGGGGACTTTCTCCTCCTCCATTCAGAAGCAGGTGAGGCCCGAGCAGAGGCGTCGACCCACCTCTTCCAATTGGACAAACAACCCGTCTCCACCCCTGACCCGGACACAGCCCAGCTGTGCCTCATACCTGAGCGGCGGCCGAGTGCAGCCGCTGTGATCACACAAACGTGGAATCAGCGTTTCTGAGCCCATCGCGGCACGGCCTTTCACGTAGAGGATTTTCCCTGTTATTACAGGAGCTGGGCTCCTTTCAGAAAAGGCTTATCCAGGCTAAACGGGCCCTGTGACCTGATTGGCGGCACCTAAGCGATCAGAACTGGCCTGCCTGGCGAGCAGGGAGTCACGGATCATTCACTCGCCCTTTATGCAGTGGGGCAGGCGCAACCCTTTCATTCCAAAAAGGAGTAAAATGCTCAAAGGACTTCCTGTTTACACCTGGAAATTTTCCACCCTAAATAACATGGAAACAAAGAAAACTTGTGGAAAACGATGACGCCAGCAGTCTGGCACCTGTTTATAGTATGTTGTGTGGAGAATGTACTTCCCGAGGTGTGGCTTGAGTTTCAACAAGTGAAGTCATAAAAGGCTTGGCCGGATCCCTGATAGGCAGACCTGCCCATCGGGGCGGAGGAGGCCCCAAGGCCCTTGGGTGGGACCGATGCGCAGCCGCCCAGGGACACTTTGGCCCAGCAGCCTCCCACCTCCCAGGATTCTGCCACTTATCCCCAGGCAGCCACTCTACTGTATGAATGCAGTCAGTGTTGGTTTTGGTTTTTTTCTGCGACCCCTCTGGGGAAACGGGTGGGCATTTCCTCAAAGTCTTCCTGGAGAGCAGGTGTCTTAGCAAGCTTGGAAAAGTGTCAGAAGCTTCCCGGAGGGGAAAGTTGGGTGTGGAGGGGGATCTCAGTGCCCCCACTTCTGATTCCAAAAGAGCAGAAGTGTGTACGTTTCCACAAATGAATGCATAATCAAATTGTGGTACGTCCATACAGTGGAATATTAATCAGCCATAAAAAGAAATGAAGTTCTGACACAGGTAACAACTCAGACGAACCTCAAAATTTTACTAAGTGAGGGGTGCCTGGGTGGCTCAGTCAGTGACGTGTCTGACATCGGTTCAGGTCAGGATCTCGAAGTTCATGGGTTCAAGCCCCGAGTCAGCTCTGTGCTGACAGCTCAGAGCCTGGAGCCTGTCTTCAGATTCTGTGTCTCCCACTCTCTCTCTCTGATCCTCCCTTGCTCACGCTGTCTCTCTCTCTCAAAAATAAACAGAACATTAAAAAATTTAAAAATTTTAAAAAATTTACTAAGTGAAAAAAGTCAGGCACTCAAGGTCACCTATTGTGTGGGTCCGTTAATATGAAAAGTCCAGAATAGCCAAATCCAGAGCGACAGAGACCAGACTGGTGGTTCCCAAGGCTGGGGTAAGGGTGGGTGACTTCCTGACGGGCTCATGGTTTCATTTTGGTGTGATGAAAATATTTTTAGCAGTGGTGGTTGCACAGCCCGGTGTGTAAAATACAACTGTTCACATTAAAATGGTTAGTTTTACCACATATGAATTTCATCCCATGTTTTAAAAGTGTCTGTGTTTCACATCTCGGGGTTTGTATAAACTATTGTTTGAAAAAATAATTCCACCTGGAGGGAGGCAGCATTTGAAAACTGTTACTTTTATGCTTATTAACACCAGGTTTCTGTGCAATTAAGGATCAGTGGGATGAGAAACAAGAATGTTTGCCGTCTCTTCCCCATCCACTCAAGTCACGGGAGGAGTTTTCTAGGGAAGAGACTCTTTTTAAGTGAAATATCTTGGATGAACAAATTGGAAATGAAGAGAACTCTCTTCAACAGGGGGGCAAACATAGTGAGAGAGAAGGGGAGACTTGGGGGTACACTCCTGAGGAGAGAGAAGAATGAAGGAGAGACGATGGCCGACCGAAATGGTGGAGTCATTCACCCCAAGCTGAAGGTGGGGGAACGTTCAGTATTCAGTTTTCACTTCTGTACATTCAACAATGCAAACTGCCTCCATGAGCCATCACCTCTGTCATCTCTAGAGTTCCATGGGTGGCTGCTGATGTCACTGTCGCTGCCACCATTGGTCCCTGGGCCACCACTATCATGACTGCTGGAACTGGGCATCGTCACTGATGCCTGTCCCACCACCGCTGACTTGGCCACCTCTGGGCTCCAGAGGCTGCCACCGCCGGTGGGAAAGAGAACACATAAATACCCCAACATTTTGGCTCCCATCCCAGAAGCTGGTGCTCTTATAATGTCTTATAATTGTCTCCTTTAATAAATTGCCCGGGCACAGAGGACGTGTTTAGGTGTCAGGCACTATGGAATCCAGAGTGTCCACATTCCTGAGCCGTGACTACCGCTCCGCAAGGCAGCACTGTAAAGGGACCTCAGTGTCAGTCTCCTTGAGCAGCATCTACATGTGTCCCTGGCTGGTCAGCTTCCCTTCTTGTGCTGTCTTCTTCCGAGGTGGACAGTAAGCAACCAACCCAACCGGATTCCCATTTCCCTCCACCCATGGCGAAACACAGGTGCGTGCAAGTTCACACATCCATCTCTGGGATAACCTCCCGCTGGAGGCAGGCGTTGGGATTATGAACCAGACCCTGCTGCCAGACCACTCACTTGATGTATAAACGCTGGTGAATGATTTACCTTGTATATCCTCAGTTTTGTCATCTCTAAAATGGGAATCATTACAATGCCCACCTCACATGGCTGTGGTGAGTTAATTTCAGAAAAGCTCTTAGAATAGATTAAGCACTAAACTGCTGCCTGATATGTTATTATTGGAAGTGGTTTCTTTAGAGGCTCAACAGGCAAATCCCTCAATGGCAAGAGGTTCATATTGCCTTCTTTGTAGCCCTTCACTAAAACCATGAATTCGGGTGCTTCTCCTTAGAAGGCGGCACATCTGCAACAAAAACTTGCTAAACTGACTTGTGCGCTACAAGAAACAAATGGTGACTGAAATCATTTACAACATAGGCTTCAAGGGGCGCCGGGGTGGCTCAGTCGGTTAAGCGTTCGACTTCAGCTCAGGTTACGATCTCCCCGTCTGTCAAGCTCTGCTGACAGCTCAGAGCCTGGAGCCTGCTTCCATTTCTGTGTCTCCCTCTCTCCGACCCTCCCCTGCTTGCTCTCTGTCTCTCTCGAAAATAAATATTTAAAAAAAAGAAATCCTCTAAACAAGCCATTGATAATGGATTGTATGCTGGGCTGGTGACACACCATTCCAATCCCGTCCCTCTAGGAGGCCACCGCGGGGGGTCAGGTGTTAGTTTAGCTAGAGTATTTCTATGTCCTCAGGTGAATGAATGCATGAGGTTTCTTCCACCCCCTTGTTTCCGCGTGGAGCCGAAGCAGTCAGCAACCCTCAGCTCATTCTCCTAGAGATTAAATATAAAACTCATTTTAATAGATAATTGTTTGGGAGGATTTTTGGTTTTCAGCTGGTATATTGGCATCCCATCATTACAGACCCTGAACATAATATAGTACCATCCACGATCCATTAATTCATTTCTTCACCCATTCTGTAAGTACGAAGCTGTTTTGTGTCCCAAGTACTGAGGCGCTCGCGTTCTCTTTAATCCTTGCAGCGAAGCTAGGGGTAGGTATTTTCTTTCCTTATGGGGGAACAACCGAACCCCAGAGGGATGGAGTCACGTGGCCAAAGAGCCGCAGAGAGCACGAGGAAGGAGGGCGTCTGGTTGGCCCCAGACCCTGCATCCATAAGGATGTGATGCTACCACTTTTGGAAGACTTCTCTGTGTAGTTCAAAGGTAACTGACGGCCTTTTTGTCTCGTGTCTTTTCCTGCACATTTACTTCTCCCAGAGCATAGAGTTTTTTGCTGTTGGTGACTAGAGCGGTTGGGGGGACCCCGGCTAATTGGCCCGCCCCTCACTGATCTGTGCACAGGGCCAGGTTTGGGGAGGTGACCTAGCAGTGGCTGAGACAGACTAGCTGGGCCGGGTAGCTGCAGCAGTGCTGAGAGAGGCCAAGAACATAACTGGGGAGATGGAGCCCGGGGCCAAGGGCGGAGGAGGGGAAATGGAAACGTGAGAAGCAGCACAGCTGAGGGCTGCAGAAGCCGCATGCGGACGGAGGACACAGCTCGGAACCGGATCGTGTCGTCCATGTCGGGCCGACGCCCCACTT
This sequence comes from Suricata suricatta, assembly GCF_006229205.1. Classification (NCBI taxonomy): domain Eukaryota; kingdom Metazoa; phylum Chordata; class Mammalia; order Carnivora; family Herpestidae; genus Suricata; species Suricata suricatta. Next base: position 177,363,757 of record NC_043701.1, on the reverse strand, counting down.
TGCATGCTGCGTGCAGGGTGGGGGGCTGCAGGGAGCTGGGAAACCAGAGACAAGGTCATGCCACCCCCACGTCATCCGTGATGACCCGGAGACACAGAGAGGTTTTGCAACCAACCTCCACTGTCCTGTGAGAACAGCCTGCTGGAGCTTGTTGATACCTCCAACAATTGTACCAAGTTTTCTATTCAGGGTTTTTTATTCTCTTATTTAAAAACAAAACAAAACAGGGTGTCTGGGTGGCTCAGTCAGTTAAGCGTCTGACTTCAGCTCAGGTCATGATCTCACGGTTCATGGGTTCGAGCCCCACATCGGGTTCTCTGCTGATAGCTCAGAGCCTGGAGCCTGTTTCAGATTCGGTGTCTCCCTCTCTCTCTCTGCCCCTCCCCTGCTCATGCTCTGTTTGTCTCTCTCTCTCTCTCTCTCTCTCTGTGTCTCAAAAATAAAAAAAACTATTAAAAATTTTTAAAAATAAATAAATAAATAAATAAAAATTTTAAAAATAAATAAAAATTTTAAAAATAAATAAAAATTTTAAAAATAAATAAATAAATAAATAAATAAAATAAATAAATAAATAAATAAAAGCTTAAGAAGCTTTGATTTTTCTTTTGGGCGGAGCATGTTGGGTTGTTAGTGCTAGAAGAAACTTGGAGATCATCTCCACCCACACCCATTTCACAGATGGGGAAGCTGAGGCTGAGCGGGTAGGAAATGATCCGCCCTCATCTCCCAGCAAGCAGGGGCTAGGGCCAGATCTAGACTCGGAGAGGCATGCTTCTAGCAGGCAGGTCCCCCTCCCCCGCTCCTTGCAGGCCTCAGCGGGCTCTGCAGTCACGTCTAGGCCTGACCAGCAAGGTCAGATAGGACCCACCTTCCCCGCTGTGGCATTGATTGCCCTCCGGCCAAGTGGCCTCCAGCCGGGCAGGTCCTGTGCCAGCTGGGGGTGTGGGAGGCATCGACCGGAGGAGTCCGGGTTACGTCTGCTTCCTGAAGGTTAGCTCAGGTGCACTTGACCGGCAGCAGCGACTTGGGCTGCTTGCCACGCCCAGGGACCTCAGCCAGCTGCCTGTCCCCACAGATGGCCCCCGCAGGCGGGAGACCTCAGCTCCCCCCGCCCAGGGGCTGAGTTCAGCTGCTCTAACCCCCTACCTTGCACAGCTGAACATGGCGCCACTTATAGCCCTGTTATCATGTTCCCGTTTGAACACAAATAAACAGCCGTAGCCTGGGAAGGGGATTTGCAGAGAGACCTCGCCTGCTTTCTGCTCTGGCAGGGACCTGGCAGCTCTGTGCGGGTTGAGGGACGTGACGGCTCCTCTTGCCACTCTGCCCCGGCCTCCTGCCTTCTTCCCGGGGCTGGGGACCCTGCAAAGCCACGTCTGCTCTGCCAGCGGCCCCTGTGAGGCCCTGTGGGAGGAGGCAGAGCCCAGGGGCGGAAGGAGGAAGGAGAGCCTAGTCCGGCCCCTTCTTGGGAGCAGCAGTGTTTCCCATCCTGGGAGCAGCGCCCAGCCTCACAGCCTCACCGCCCGGAGGCAGTCCCCTCCTGTGCAGCCCTGGGGTCCGGTCTGCAGTTGTCCTGATGGCCATGCAGCGCGCCCCACAGCTGCGCCTGCCTCCACAGGGGTCCCAGGTTCCCTCCGAGCTTCTGCATTTTAGTAATTCCAGCTTCCTTCTGCCCCCTAAGTCCTAAGTGTGATACGTGCGTCCCGCAGCCCCTTCTGTCTTAACTCTGGGCTTGCTTTTCTGCTGTGGCCTTTGCTTAGATAACTGTCCTTTCTGTCGAATTCTCTCTGATGAAATAACGGGGACCTTTCTGTCTCCTGACTTGACTGGCTGATAGGCTGGCAGAGCTGGGATTCCAGCCCCCGACCTCCTTTCACCCGGATCAGGATTCCCTGCTTCGGAACCCAATAAACATGTGTTCCGTTCAATGAACCACAGGTGAGTTCCCTCCATTCATCGGTTCTGACTTTAGGAAGATGTGGTGAGGATTCCCCAGCAACTCTGGCAACCACGACCCCCCAATTACAGTCTAGACTTGCTGTCAGGCCAACGTCAGTCTGTCCCACCAGCTATTAGAATCAGAGGCCACTATAGCTCTGTCACCACAGGAAGGGGCTTCCTGACCTTTCACGTCTTGGCCCACATCCTGTACTATAAAGACACAGCCCCTGACTTGGGGTCATGGGCAAGGCTGCTTGAAGCTCTGGTCTATGTGGAGAAACACTGACCTAATCTCATGACCCCATTTTATAGATGATGAACCAACGCCAGGGACTTCCAATAGTTAGCCTGAATTTAAACCTCAGCTCCCCTGCACCTGGCAGCAGCCTCGCCTGGCTGATTCATAGCTCAGCACCAGAATTCCTCTCAGGAAGAAACACTCTTTGGGAAAAGAACTGAATTCAATCTGTGTAGGTGGCAAGGATTGGCAGGATCTGAAGCTCCGTGTGAAAGGAGAGGAATGAAGATTGGTTCCGAAAGTGAAGATGGGACAGGGGGACAGAAGGGCAGAGGAAGAAGGGGGACAGAGGGGCGGAGAAAGGAAGGGGACAGAGGGGCGGAGGAAGGAGGGGGACAGAGGGGCGGAGGAAGGAGGGGGAGTGAGTGGAGGAAGGACCTGGACATTCGTGTGAGATAGAGAAGACAGAGGAGGGGCAGGGCAACTTCCCTTCAATGCGTGACCATGACCGTGACCAGGACACGGGCATAACAAGCAAGTCCAATGTCGCTTTCCTTTTATCTCGGTGCACACCCCTCCTCTCCCCCCAAGATCTTTACACTATGTTCGCGAATGCTTTGGGAGTTCTTCGTTCTGCTTTGTTTTACTCTAGGCAGGGGTGGGAGGACAGGGATTTGAAGAAGGGGCGGTCTTTTATTCCTATTTGAGTCAATACAATAATCCAGCAGGAACTTGACAGCAGAGGAGACCAAAGTGTATAAGCCCGTGGGGATTCAGAGGTATGTGAGGTGGACCTTGGGGACCCACTAAGCACTGCCTTGAGCTGGGTTCTAAAGAGGCTGGCAAACACCAACTGACATCTGGTTGAGCACAGATTCATAAACTTCAATCAAATCCCCACCCAAAATCGGGGATCATGTATACTGTTTGCACTCATTTTGGTTTTTTGTGGTTGTTTTTAAGATTTTTTAAAAAGTAATCTCCGCACCCAGCAGGGGCCTCAAACCTACAACCGTGAGATTGAGAGTCACATGCTCCAGCAACTGAGCCAGCCAGGAGCCCCTGTTTGTGTTCTTGTAGAAACTGCTTTTGATTTTCCATTTCACAACGGCCTATCAAACACATTCCCTCATGCCTATAACATCCAATTTAATAGCTGCAGTGGAGACCATGTTGTTTCCAAGTGTTCGCTGTTTAAAAACACTCCTTTTGTAGAGTTGTCTCTGCCAGGATGCTCCGGGAGGCGGCAGGGGGAGGTGGGTGGAGGGCAGCAGGGGGAGGTGGGTGGAGGCGAGCCTAGACCCGCCCTAGGTTAGACCAAGCGAGAAGGTACTGAGCCAGAGAACTGGGAATGGGGGATGGACTGGGGAGCACAAGCAGGTTGGCAGGATCAGAAATGGGGGTAGGGACTGTCAGGGGGGAGAGCGGGTAGAGGGCTTGGGGAGGAAGGACACAGTGTGGCTGAAGGCCGTGGAAGGGCTGCTGCCCAAATGGGATGGAGGACATCTCCAGAAGGAAGCAGAGAGGTTTCAGGGACACGCAGCGTCTCCACTGGCAATCACATCCTAGACACTGGACACAGGTCTTGAAGGCTCTAGTTCATCAGCTGGAATCTGGTTCTTTGAGGGACAGAGGCCAGGACTTTTAGCAATGATGCTTTCTAAGTTTTGCACTTCTGAATTTTTTAAAATGTTTATTTATTTTTGAAAGAGAGAGAAAGCATAAGCCTGGAGGGGCAGAGAGGAAGGGAGACACAAAAACCAAAGCAGGCTCCAGGCTCTGAGCTGTCAGCACAGAGCCTGACGTGGGGTTCAAACTCACAAACCATGAGATCATGACCTGAGCAGAAGTCAGATGTTTAACTGACTGAGCCACCCAGGTGCCCTTAAGTTCTGCACACCTAAACCAGAACATGAGAGTAATCGTGGTGCCTCTGGGTGTGCTTGCATACCTCCCATGATGGGAAACTCACTATGCCCTGAGACATAGCTGCGAGCTAGTGTCCCAGGGCTCTGGACAATAATGACAGCACTAGGCCTGGGCTGCACAACGGTCAGTGGCAAGGCCTGAGGACCCACAGGGACAATCTAACTTTGTGGACCGCCATCTTAGGCCTTTCCTCAATGGCCAATCTAAATGTAACTTCTTCTGGAACTGCCCCAAATCTGCACACTTTCAGCTTCACAGCCGAGAAGTAGTTGCTGAGAACGAGCCAGCCCACAGCTGGCCACAGGCACATGAAGGATCCCAGCCGAGACCAAGAGAAAAACCCAGAGGAGCAGCTGAGCACAGCCCAAATGCCAGTCCACGGGATCAGATCCTAAAGAGTTTGTCTGTTAAACCTCTAAATTTTGGGGTGATTTGTTACATGGCAAAGGCTAGCTGATAAGATTTCCCCCAGGGGGTCCATGTAACTTTCCTTCATACAGGCTTGTGCCCAACTGTGGCTCTCCACCTGTGCCTTGGCGCACTAAGGATTGCCATGTGATAGAGGACTGATGGATGGATCAAATTCCTTTCCTGTGGTAAAATGATGATTTACAAGCATGGCACCTTGACAGGTGGCCACTACGCCAGACTGTCATCGCACCGGAGCTCTCTGAGAAGGATGCTCTGAGCGCCCTACATTATGTAACAGTGCATGGCCCATTGGCCTAAAATGGAAACATGAAGCCAAATACTGGTTTGCAGTCAGAGATCTCTTTCCTTCCTGCTAAAACAGGTATTTGATGACACGTTTAAATAGAAGGTTCCCCTTCCTCACAATCTGCATATAGTCCTTTGCAGACTGGATATTAGCAAGACCATATTTCTTATGAAAACAAGCTGTTGAAACCCACAAATGTTCTGGGCGCCTGGGTGGCTCAGTCGGTTAAGCATCTCACTTTGGCTCAGGTCATGATCTCGTGGTTTGTGAGTTCGAGCCCTGTGTTGGGCTCTGTGCGGACAGCTCAGAGCCTGGAGCCTGCTTCCAATTCTGTGTCTCCCTCTCTCTCTGCCCCTCCCCTGCCCATGCTCTGTCTTTCTCTGTCTCTCGATAAGAAACATTAAAAAATTAAAAAAAAAAAAAGAAAGAAACCCACAAATGTTCAGACATCAGTTGAATCCAAAGGCTAAAGTCTGATGTCATTTTTGGAAATTAAATGCAGCATGAACATAATCGAGAACGACAGGCCGAGGGGAGGGTGGGGCGAGACGGGGGCAGGGGTGGGGTGGCAGACGCGGCAGAACTCCCGAGCATGCGTGGGGGCATCAGTGCCCAGTACCTCAGAGCTGAGATGTTGTACTGGTGAGCTGTGTGTTAGAGCTGAACTAAGATGCTGAGGATATTTGCTTCTACGTGACACGATAAGGTTTTGCAAATACAGTTACTAGGCCTTGGAGAGGGTTTCAGCTAGCATCAGGAAATCTCCGGGCCTTCAGACAGGTTTATTGTAAACTTACCTTTAAAATTTTAAGGAAATAATAATCATTGTATAATTTAAAAGTTCTTACAAGTGAGGCTTTGTTAAGTCCCATTTGCTCAAACTGTAGTTCTTTCCAGCAAGAACAAAAGAGGCATCTTAATCATAGTTTCCTGTGTTTTTTTTAAAACAACTTTTACAGTAGTGACCTGCCTCCCAATATTTCCTCCCAAAAAGATATAAGAGAAAGTAAATGTGTGCAGCGACCAGGCCCTCAGAATAGCTTGAAGATGGGGAAGAAAACAGAGACAGTTAAGACCTCTTCAGAATAACCGTGACTAATGAGAGGAAAGTCGGACAATCCCGGAGGGCAAAGTCTCTGGTTGCATCCTCCGCCCTCCACGAATCTTTGTGGAAAGCCCGGGCAGACCTTGATCTATAGAAAAACAGTGGCTGGGGTGCCTGGGCGGCTCGGCTGGTTAAGTGCCTATTGTGGCTCAGGTCAGGATCTCACCGTTTGTGAGTTCAGAACCCCGAGTTGGGCTCTGTGTTTAGAGCATGGAGCCTGCTTGTGATTCTCTAAATAGATAGATAGATAGATAGATAGATAGATAGATAGATAGATAGATAAACAAACTTCAAAAAAAGAAAAATGGTGGAGAAGACAGAAGGAAGCTAATGAATGGAGCTTTAGTTGATCTACAACTATTATCAGAATGATTAAGTTTCCTCGTTGGACTTCAGGTATGGGGCCCCGTGCCTCTAGTGGACCTCAGCTCAAGCATTGCTTGCCAAGCCCCAGCTCAGCCTCTCTCTCTCCCTCCTGTCGGGTTAGTTCCTAGGACTATGTGTCTGAGCAGTATCTGGCTTCCAGAATGTGGGTCTGAGGACCGATCTTACCACGTATGAACACAGTTCCCAAAAGACAGCTTCCTGAATTCCCCCCCACTAGGCTCTGCCCATCTGATAAGAAGGTCTGGTACTAATGGCCGATTGCCCGTGGGCATTATTCCTTCTCCATCTAGTCACTTCTCCAAGGTTGGCATCTGTGACTAAGTCATTTCCCCCCCCCCCCCCCCACACCTGTTAACCAAGACAAGCCAACCTGCATCTCCTTGTTTGTGCCAAATGAGGGAGAGGCATTTGAAAAAGCATCACCAGTCCCAGGGCAGGAAGACAGGCTGGCACTGGGGGCGAGGGACACACAGCCACTAAATGCCAGAGAGTGGAACGTCCCTCAGGAGATGCAGACAATAACATCGCCGAATGTTCTTCAAAGAACGGGAACACAGGAGAGCATGGTCTTGTGACTGCCCAGGACTTGGGGCTTGTTCGTCTCATCTGTTTGCTATGAAATACGAGACGCAAAAAGAACTCCGTCAGATCCTAACTGGAGCCTCACTATCAGCTTCTGGAGGAAGAAAAGTCACAGGAGCCGTTTTCTGAACCACCCAAAGGGAACACAAGCCCCGGTGCTTTTTAAGCCCCCGAATGACCAACAAAATTATGTCCCCTCAAAGTGGAAACCCTTGGTCCCACTTAAAAATGATCACTCCAGGGCGCCTGGGTGGCTCAGTATATTAAGCGTCCGACTCTTGACTCCAGCTCAGACCATGATCTCCCGGTTTGTGAGTTTGAGCCCTGCATTGGGCTCTGTGCTGACAACATGCAGCCTGCTTGACTGCATTAAATGTCTGACTTTTGACTTCAGTTCAGACCATGATCTCAATGTTTGTGGGTTCGAGCCCTGCTCTGTGCTGACAGCACGCAGCCTGCTTGGGCTTCTGTCTCTCCCCCCCACCTCTGCCCCTCCCCTCCTCTTTCTCTCTTTCAAAATAAATAAATGAACCTAAAAAAAAAAAAAGATCACTCCAGCAGCATGTACATCCATACCATTTATGTCCCTTCACACATAATGAGCACGACCAGAGAGAAAGAATCTTCCTTGGTCGAAGCCTGGCAGCCCCAGATTTGCTAAGCCTGAAAGGCGACTCCTCTGTGAAGCAGTCCTTGGGCCGAGGGCCGGGAATTTCCCTGGGGCCCCGGAATTCTGACCCACGACCAAATTTCGTCATTCCTGACCCGATGTGAACAGCTCGACCACAGGAAGTTAGCTCCCTTTGCTAGAACAACATGGGCCTGTGTCGCTGGGTTTAATCTCTTCGTAATTCTTTGGCACCAATTCTGGCACAGGGTGCTGCTGAGGCTGTTCCCGGCCTGGAGCATGGAGCACACTTTCCCCTTTTTAGGTCACAAACTCAAGAGCGCTCTCCTGTCCCAGCGACGCTCCGCACCGGGTCAATTTAAACACCCTCCTTCACAACATTTAAGGGGCTCCCGCTCTCCACAGCCGTGTCACAAGACTGAAACACCCGTAAGAACCTGCCACCGCAGGCCAGGGCTATGAAAACACATCGACACACACCCCTTCTGAACACGGCTGAACTCAGAGCCGTAGGAGCGAGGCTGTGGAACCTCCGGTGGCTCTCAAAGTGTTCAGACGGCCCGCTAAGCATCACCTTCCTGTGTTCGTACCCTGGGCAGGATGGCTACCTCATGGCAGACTAGACTCTCCGATCCCGGCCCCGCCTCCTGCGTGGGGATGGACCACCTCACTTGAGCTTCTAACCTCGGGGATCGGAGATTTGGAGCAGGGTGGCATCGTAGTGAGTTTTGCTCTCTCCTAGCTGATACTCTGCAGTCTGGTGAAGTGCGTCTGTCCTGGCCCCCAGGGCTGTCCCCTCTGCCGGTGAGCCCTGGCCCGTTCAGTACACACCCTCGCATGCAGCTGGTGGCGCCCATCATTACAACCAGCAATAACATCCACTCCCATGGGGGCCCCTGGGTGGCTCAGTCAGCTGAGCCTCCGACTTGGGCTCAGGTCGTGATCTTGCAGTTCTCGAGGTCAAGCCCCACGTTGGGTTCTAGGCTGACAGCTCAGAGCCTGGAGCTGCTTCGGATTCTGTGTCTCCCTCTCTCTCTCTGACCCTCCCCTGGTCATGCTCTGTCTCTCTGTCTCAAAAGTAAAATAAAAAATAAACATTAAAAATTTTTTTTAATCTACTCCCATAGAATCATACACTTGAATGGGAAACTTTTGAGGGCCTGCCATTATCTTTTGCTCTGAAAATGACTCCTTTCTCATTCTCCCCCGTTCCCTACCCCCCACCAATGTAGCATCCTGCCTCCAACACAAACCCACCTCCTAGACACTGCTGATGGCACTAGGGGTCGATTCTGGCTTCAGGTGGGCCAATCAGATTTTCTCTCTTGATGTGTCCTGAGGGCCCTGGAGGTCAATCAGGGGGGGATCGTAAGTCACAAGGCAGTGGGGCATGGAGGCTGGCATCCCTGCCAGAGACCCCAAGACTGTGCTTGAGGACCCGAGGGAGGACAAGGTTAGGAGCCCAGCGGACACCAGCCCGCCCTTGCTCCCGGCCGAGAAGCCCGGAAACAAGGAGTGGCGACAGCCCACAGCTACATCTTCTCAACTGACCCCCCCACTCTTTGCCGGTGAGTTTCTGTTTCTGTCAGCCAACGCTCCCTGATCGACCCCACACTTGGAAGTTGCCCGTGACTCATCCTGCTTTGGCATCTCCGCAGCGTTCGACACTGTCTTGCCCAGTTCCCCAAGTGGCTCTGTCCACGTACACAGGTGCTATGAAATCCGGCTCTCCTTGGCCTTCTCCAGTTGCCCTTCCCCCCGCCCAGGGAAGCCATTTAATAAGATCCAGGATTTGGGGCACCTGGTGGCTCAGTCGGTTAAGCATCTGACTCATGATTTCAGCTTAGGTCGTGATTTCATGGTTTGTGAGATGGAGCCCCATGTCGGGCTCTGTGATGACAGTCTAGAGCCTGCTTAGGATTCTCCCTCTCTCTCTCTCTCTCTCTCTCTCTCTCTCTCTCTCTGCCCCTCCACCCACCCCCCCCCTTTCAAAATAATTAAATAAACATTAAGAAAAACATAAGATCCACGATTTGGCCTTCCAGACTGCTGTCCTCAGAAGATTCCATTGGTTTCCATAACTTCCTCTGCTGTGTCCAGACAGAAGGCTCCAGATCTAGGGCCCCGGTGCTCATTTTCTCCTGCACCCACCGCGTTTTTAACTCTGGTGGAGGTTTCTTCTTCCATGACTCACAGTCACTCAGACCCTTGAAATGTAAATGTACAGCTTTGTCAAGCCAAACTCTGTCTGGACTTTGCAGCGACAAGACTCCCCTCTTTCAGTCACATTCCCTGGGACCTTCCTGGTAATTCTGCACCGTGATTGGTGCTTGGTATCCGTCCCCTCCCTCCAGCCCCAGCGCTGTGGTTATGCGGGTGTAGCTTACAACTATCTCCTCACTCCCAGGGCCTGGTCCGTGGGGTCACGTGAGTGTTTACAGAAAGAACCTAAGGGATGAATGAATGATTGATTGTGTTTTAATTTTACTTCTATTTCATTCCTCTTGCCTCTCCAATGCACATCCACCAAGAACTCTGGATTCTTCCTTCCCAGTGTGTCTTTCACGACTCCCTTCTTGCCCATCCCCTTTGCTTCTGGGTCAGACCCTCCTCACTACCCATTAGAGCTGCTGCAGAAGCAAGCTGGTCTCCTGATGGGGATGACAAAGCTGACAAGTGGCACCCCAAGACCATGGTGGCGGCAGGGTTTTTGCCTCCTCCCAAATCTCCTCGGACAAACAGAGCAACAAGATAAGAACACTGAAACCTACGGACTTTTAAAACAAAACTGGAAAATAAGGCTTCTCCTGAACGTCAGCCCCAACAGCCACAAGCCCCGCCTGCTGTCGGCGTCTGTGCAGGAGGGTGTGGAAGGAAGCAACGGGGCACTGGCCGCCGGACCCCGGAGCGGGACCGTCCCGAAGTCGCCAACCGGCATTCACTGGGAAGGACAGTGTGCCTGTTTGGAAGCAGCAGCTAAAACTGGAGGGGTTTTGCCCCCCCTTACACACGCACTTGCACACATTACACACTAGCATTTACGTGGTGTGAGTGGGATAAGGAATGGAAGCCCGTGCATTTCCCTATCATGGAACACGCTATGAAATAGGACCCACATGCACACACACACGCTCACGCTCCGTTGTGTTTTACTAAACTGTAGGGTTTTCGTGTGGAGCTCAGCGCTCTGCCTTCCTTGAGTGTGGCCTGATGATTCAGTTATAGCGGACACCAAGTCAGGCTCAGAAACACACCGTTTCTGTTGAAATGACACGGCAACTCGGAGCTGGCAACCACAGCATCGACACTGGCCTGAAAAGGGACTTGTGTGCGTCTAAAGAAACACTGGCAGACGTGCCCGAGTCAACGCCATCGAGAGTTTTAAAATAACTTTTCCCCATAAAGTGGCGGTGTTTTACCGTCTCCGGGGCCTCTTAAATCATCATTCCACAGAACCGTAAATACTTGAAAATCCAATTTGCAGTGGGCAGAGTCATAACAGAGCCCAGAAGACTGAAATTTCATCCAGCCAAAGCCTCACTTTACGAATGAGGAGACCAAGATCAGTGGGGACTATCCGACCAAAAGGAAACAGTAACTTACAAGAAAGGAGAAAATACAGTTCATGCAGCTTAGAAGACAGTGGGGTGGGGGGTGGGGGTGGAAATAAGAAGCACAAATGTGCCTTTAATTTCCCTTTATAAGGAAAGAAGAGAAAGAAATGCAGCCATCCCTCTAATCTCAGGAGCTGATCCAGTTTAAGCCCCACGGCCGCTCAGAGGAATCAAGCCTCATCAGTCGGAGACTTACTTACCCAGTATCCTCTCAGCATGAGAAGCAGACAGCGGCGAAAAGGCCCTCTCTCCCTGATGTTGGGACTTGTCAGCACTGCCCTCCGCCCCTGGTCTGTTTCCCCCAGGATCACATGGACGTGTTCTATAAATGTGCGTTGGCTTAAGGTTGGGAACGCTAGCCTGGGAAGCGGCCGTGTGGAAGCAATCTGACCCAGGCGAGGCGGCAGCTTTCCAGAAGGCTCTGCAGCCCTGAGGGAGGGTAACAGGGCCCCGGGCGCTTGCAGGTACCCAGAGTCTGAAGCTCTCTGTTTTCCTCACTCGGAGTTTCTTTGGGATCCGAATCCGGTCTCAACTGCCTTGGGTTGCAGTTTAATTTACTTGGGGGCAGGGCTATCCTGTGCGTAGGACCAGCCGCTTCCCAAAACACAGCAGCCTTAATAATAATAATTTAAAAAAAAAAAACCACCCAAAAAAACCTATAAAATTAGAAGTGCTTCTGGTTCAGCTCCGACAGACCTCATCAAGGCAAGTTGTCCTTTTTGGAAATGTCACTGTGCTCCCTTGGGAAAGGGAGAATGAACAGTCACTCTTAGGCCATTTGTAAATGCCAAAGCTACCCAAACTCCCGTCAATCCTTCATGGATTAAATGCGCGACCATACAACGGAAAACAAAGCAACCATTGGAAAGAATGCAGGGCTTTTAATGTGCCAACACTGAGAACTCTCCAAGATACGTAGGTAAGTAGGAGAAAAAATAACATATGGGACAGAATGTGGAATATGCTATCGTTGGTGTAAAAAAAGGTATGAGCGTATGCATACATACTACATTATGTGTGGTATATTAATTCTATGCTCTGAAAGAATACTACACTCTTACATAGATTTTAATGACTGAAAATTCACATAACGACTAGCAACATTGAGCAGTTGTTGCCAGAGAGGGGAAGAAACTGGGGGACATGGAAAAGGGGAGGTGGCCTCCTCACATATTTCTTCTCCTATTCTAGGAATGTGACCTCACGTGAAGAGTCATTTTACAAAGAAAATTTTCAAAGTAACCTCAGGTCCATTAGAAATACTTAATTTTCAAAATTGCTATTCTGGACACTGAATGCAATCAACTGTAATCTAACAACCCCTGCCCCCCCACCTCCCCCTTTTTTTTTTTACATATTTAACATATTTGATTAGGTTGAAAAGGAAATTCCTTAAGAAGACAAGAGTTTTGAGGGGAGCCTGGGTGGCTCAGTTGGTTAAGTGTTTAGCTTCGGCTCAGGTCATGATCTCATGGTCTGTGGGCTTGAGCCCCGCATCAGGCCCCATCCGTGAGTTCGGAACGAGGAGTCTGAGGGCTGGATGTCTGGCCCTGAATCATCTCCTCCGTGGCCATGACTTAGAGCAGGTGCCCAGGCGCCTCGTCGTGTGTGACACAGCCCCACAGCCCGCCTTCTCCACCGGCTCAGCGCACCCTAAACAAGGCGATGTGCATAACAGCCTCTGAGAACAGAAAGCCTTCATTCGGGAACAGAGTTGTTCACAGGGATCACATTTTCTGTAAGATTTTTCTGAAGTTCTCGTGTTATTCAACACTCGGATGTGTAGGGCAAATCCCCTCTGAGAACAAGCGTACATGAAAAGGGGGCCTGTATCCACCATCACTCCTTAGTGCGAACTTTTATTTTCTGACGCTGTGCAGGGCGCCTTCTTGGATGTGACCTCCTGGCACGACCCGGCGCCTGGGTTCAGGGTTTCTGCATCTCCCTTCCCTTTCCGTTCCCACTTTATTAAACCAGGAGCATTTTTCAATCCTTGCATTAATTAGTACTAATGCAGAATGCCTGGTTGAAAATGCTTTGAGATGTAAAAAAAAGGTATTTTGGGGTGTTTTGTTTTTTGTTTTTATTACACCAAAAGCACAAGTCAAAGGCCTGGTGCCTAGAACACGGCGGTGCCCGCAACCAGGAGAAACCGCAGACAACTGCTCGCCGGCTGAAGTGGCGCCACCGTGTGGCAGCACTGTCGGTGCAGCGTTTACATGGGACCGGTCAGCTTTGAAATACTACTCAACCAAAGCACGAGGTCATTAACAAAAGCAAAAAGTGGTTTCCATTGATGAGATCTGAAATCTTTTCAAATTTGCTCATAAAGTGAGGTCTCACTAACTTTTTTAAATGTTTATTCATTTTTGAGGGAGACAGACAGACAGACAGCGGTGGCGGAGGGGCAGAGTGCTAGGAAGACAGAGAATCCTAAGCAGGCTCCAGGCTCTGAGTTGTCAGCACAGAGCCTGACATGGGGCTTGAACTTACAAACCGGGAGTTCATGACCTGAGCCAAAGTCTGAGGTTCAACCGAGTGAGCCACCCAGGCACCTCTCATTAATAATTTTATTGCTGTATTTCCTAACTTGCCCAATTCAAATTCAAATAAATGCAGCCTTGCTGAAAATTGCTGGCATATGGCGGAGAACAGGAGAAGAACAGAACATTTTGCAGGCAATGCTTAGAGCTGCCGATTCTCTTAAAATTCCAAGGGGAAAATAATTCAAAATTATGTTATGACAGTAAACAGGTGGATTTATGAAAATAAAAAGATTATGTTTACAGCCCAATATCTCCCTACACAGAGAAAAAGAAATTCTCATTAATGAAGCAGACAGAACTTCTCTCCTTCGAGAATTCATTGAAGTGATAGCAAAAGAGTTTTTTTAAGTTTGTCGGGATGGTAATGAAGCAGATGGGGACAGAACATCAGTCAAGAGATTGCTCCGTGGTTGTGGTCTCGGGAAGAGGCTTGAGGTCCGGTAATGGAGGTATCAGGCCACCGCCTAGAGTTGGGGTAAAAGAGGGTGGCGAGGATCCACCGGAACAAGACCCAGTCTGCACTGTAGACCGAGGAGAGGCTCCGAAACACCAGGAACAACGGAGGGAAAGAAAACTGCAGTTCAAAATTCGAAAATTAAAAACGGGCATAAGTGGAGTCTATCTCCTCACAGTGCCCTGGCCCATCGGCCAGACAAAAGCAAAATCCAGCAAAAACCAAACCTTTCACATAGTCAGAAATAAAAAATTCAATAGCAGGCTGAAGGCAAACAAAAAAAATAGGTCAAAAATAGAATTAAAGACAGATTTAAAATACGAAAAAAATACTACAGCCTTAGAGAATCAATCCATGAGGTCCCTTATGTCATCAACAGAGATGCAGATGTGGAATAAAAACGTGGGAGGGAACAATTATCAAGGAATTCGTGGAAGAACATTCCCCACAGTTGAAAGAGGTGAATCCACAGATGGAAAGAGCCCGGGTATCTGGCACAGTCACTTACACAGGTCTCGTGGTTCTAGGTGTTTTCTGGGCTCTGCTAGGGGGTTCCTGGATGGAGGGAGGGCTCTCATGAAACTCTAGTCAAACAAGAGCTAGAACCGGAGCCATCTGAAGGCCCCGGGGAGGGGGGTGTTGTGCACCCAAAAGGGTCACACATGGCAGGTGCACCAGGCTTTGTGACTACACATGGCTTCTCCATGTGTCTTGGGCTTCCTCCAGTACAGAGGACAGGTTCCAAGACTGAATGTTCCATTAAACATTGGAACTGGCCAATCTCTTTTGTTGGAAACTGCCAATCTCTTTTTTTTTTTTTTAATTTTTAAACAATTTTTTGAATTTTATTTTTGAGAGACAGAGAGAGACAGCACCAACAGGGGAGGGTCAGAGAGAGAGGGAGATACAGAATCTGAAGCAGGCTCCAGGCTCTGAGCTAGCTGTCAGCACAGAGCCCGATGCAGGGCTCGAACCCAGGAACCGTGAGATCATGACCTGAGCGGAAGCTGGACGCCCAACTGACTGAGCCACCCAGGTGCCCCAAAACTGCTTATCTCTTAAGGCTTGGTTCCAGAAACAGACACCGTGCCACTCCTGTATCTTATTGGCCAGACGGCCGTGGGGCCCCCATTAGAGGGGAGAAAGACATAAATCCCCTCTCTCAGTGGGAGGAGCCTCAAAGAATTCATGGCCACCTCCCATCCACCACCAATCTTAAATGTTTCTAGAGAGAAAACCACAGAGGTCACTTACCAGTAATGAGAATCAAAACCGAACTCATTTTTCAGAACTCTGTCCTCTGGATATCGCACTCCAACGACATGTGCCTTCCTGACCTTTCAAATATGCCAGACCCCTTGAATCCTCAGACTTCTCTTTGCCATTGCCTCTGACCAGGATACACTCTCCCCGTATCTTTGTGTGACTCATTACTTCTCACGATTCAAGTCTTGTCTCAGATGCCGCCTCTGAGATGTCCTTGCCTACCGTGTGGAAAATAAGTCGCGATCAGCACTTATACTCTTAGCTAAATTCTTCATAGCACACTGATCGTTACCAAATGTTATTTTTCGGTGTTTCTTTTGTTTATTATCTGTCTCTTCTCTAAGAGCAGGGAATTTGTCACATTCTACGTTAGAGCTCCGGTACCAAGCCCTTGAAAGTACCAAGTCTTGAAAGCTCATTTAATCAGAATCCATTTCAAGCAGACAAGGGAACAATGTCTCTAAATTCCTGATGAAAAAAATAAATATTTTCAATTCAAAATTCTATATCCAGCCAAACTATGAAGCAAATGGAGGGTAGAATGAGATATTTTTCAGATTCATATAATTTGCCTCAGTAAAACCAAGAAAGGTTTTTTTTTTTAAAAAACATTTATTTATTTTTGACAGAGAGAGAGTGCACAAGCAGGGGAGGGACAGAGACAGGGAGACAGGATCTGAAGCGGGCTCCGTGCTGAGAGCAACGAGCCTGATGTGGGCTGGAACTCACGAACCGTGAGATCACGACCTGAGCCCAAGTCAGACGCTCACCCGACTGAGCCACCCAGGCGCCCCTAGACTAAGAAAGGTTTTAAACACAGAATGTAGCAGAAGAAAGCAGGAGAGGGAAGCCCCATGGGGACAAAGGTCCAGCAAGGCTGGGCTCACAGCTCATCCAAATCAAAGTGGGCAGACAGGGCCCTGGGGCAGAGATCTCCAGAAAAACAGGAGAATTTCAATAAATAGTAGACTGGGTGGAGAGGCTGGAAACAGCAGACAGTGTTATTTCTTTTAACGTGTACTCAAAGCAACTAGAAGCTACAGAGGAAGGGGCACCTGGGTGGCTCAGTCAGTCAAGTGTCCGGCTTCAGCCCCGGTCATGATCTCATGGTCTGTGAGTTCGAGCCCCGTATCGGGCTCTGTGCTGACAGCTCAGAACCTGGAGCCTGCTTCGGATTCTGTGTCTCCCTCTCTGTCTGCCCCTCCCCTGGCTCGTACTCTCTCTCTTTCTCCCTCTCAAAAATAAATAAAATATTTTAAAAAAGAAAAGAAAAGAAACTACAGAGGAAAGCAAAGGTTTCAGAAAGAAAATGTAATCAGTAACCCTATTGATCTCTAGCTCCTCAAGAAATACTATTCACAGAAATCCAATAATAAAAACATGCTCATTGACTTTCTGACTTGAGAATCCACCTGTAGACAAAGCACAGGGTGCCTACTGGTCGTTATAGAACAGCCTAGACGATTTCATGACTGACCTTGTGCTGTGATGTCCACAGCCCCCCTCCAGGGGAAAAAAAAAAACAAAAGAACTACTTTATTACCCCAGCGGCCGGAAGTCTGTGGCCAGACCACCTGGCTGTCTGTCTTTTTGCGGATGGTCTCAGCTGAAGAGAGATGCGGGAAGGGAAATTCAGCTTCACCTCCTGCCCAGTCCTGTGTCCTTCCTTCCCTTCCATGCCTGCACTTCTAACAAACTCCCTGAAGGCCAATCCGTGTCATAGAGAGTGACAGCTGGTACCAGGAGCGGTGGTCCTAAGAAAAAGGACAGGAGGGTAGGATTTGGAAGTGCTTTCACCTGCTATCTCGCTGGCAAGGACAGCATCACTGGTGGCAAGTGGCACACCCGTTGTCCCTGGGGCCAAGTGGCAGTGCACTTGTTAAAATTGCTGCTGGTGGTGAGCTCAGAGGGCACCTCGTGAAAGAAACGTATTATCATGTGTTAGTGACGTGAAAGGAGTGGTGGCCATAAGGCCATTGCCAAGTTGAGCGCTTTGGGACAAGATAGCATGTGGGTGAGAGGGACTTGTCAGCAGTGACAGTTAAGGTGATGGCCAGTGGGGCCAGGCCTGCGGCCAGCACGTGTGGAAGCTGGGTACGAGCAGAAGGACTAGGCAAATACGTAAATATGCTTCCAGACAATGGCGGTTTCCCTCTGTTGAGAAGTGATTTGTAATATGGACAGAGAAGCCTAGGAA
This sequence comes from Suricata suricatta, assembly GCF_006229205.1. Lineage (NCBI taxonomy): Eukaryota > Metazoa > Chordata > Mammalia > Carnivora > Herpestidae > Suricata > Suricata suricatta. The sequence goes on along the minus strand of NC_043701.1, from coordinate 177,346,149 downwards.
CAGACCCAGAGGTGCTGTATTGGAATTAGAGGTTGGTGTGAACGCATGTTTTACTTTTTTCCCCTTTTTTATTTGAATGCATGTTTTAAATCTATTTATGGGGGCGCCTGGGTGGCTCAGTCGGTTGAGCGTCCAACTTCGGCTCAGGTCATGATCTCACAGTCCATGGGTTTGAGCCCCGCATCAGGCTCTGTGCTGACAGCTCAGAGCCTGGAACCTGCTTCAGATTTTGTGTTTCCCTCTCTCTCTCTGCCCCTCCCCCATTCGCTCTCTGTCTCTCAAAATAAAGACATAAAAAATTAAGAAAAAAATCTATTTATGTATCTATCTATAGCTAAAGCTAAAAGATGAATAGGATGTGTTTATCACGTGTGAGCAGGTAAATACATACATATATTTTCTAGCTCTGTTTCTTTGATATTTCTTTTGAGAGGTCACCTTCAAGTTCAATGATCAGAACAGATTTCATGAAGGAGGTGCTTTTGCTTTTTTCAACATTTATTTTTGAGAGACAGAGCATAAGCGGTCGAGGGGCAGAAGGATAGGACGACAAAGAATCTGAAGCAGGCTCCAGGCTCTGAGTTGTCAGCACAGAGCCTGATGCGGGGCTTGAACCCCAAAACCGCGAGGTCATGACCTGAACCGAAGTCAGGTGCTTAACTGACTGAGCCCCCTAGGTGCCCCATCTCTATTTCCTGAAGGGTCTAGAAGCCGTGACGCACCAGCACACAAAAGCAGGAGATGTTGCCGTAGTCCTGGCTTATCCCCTCACAAAATATTTATCAGCTACAGAGGGAGAAAGGATTCCTTTATGGTGGAGAAACCTGGCCGACACTAGCATGACCACGTGATCAAGATTCGCATGGCCAGTGGGGCAGGTAGACTCACCGCCCCTGCGGTGAAGCACCGAGAACATCACGTCGTCTTGGTACTGTGCCTGCCAAGGACCCGTGGCCTGAGTCTGGACAGAGCCAAGTTGAGGAGGATCTACAGAAGGTAGATTCCTCACAGCTGTCAAGAGAGTGCACATAACAAAAGACCAAGGCTCTGGCCTGCGGGAGATGAAAAAGAGAGACATTGTGTGACCCTGGATGAAATCTTGGACCAGAAATGTCAGGACCCCGTTGGGACAAAAGGAGAAGTCGGAATGGGATGTAATGATGGATGCCAGTGTCGGCAAGTGTTGACGTCCTGATGGGGTGGCCGTGCTGGGGGTGTGCAGGAAAGAGTCTGGGGCGGCGGGCGTCACGCTGCGAAAAGAGGGGCATCAGGTCTACGACGTGACCCCAAATAAAGAATAGTAACAATGAGTATCTGCATAGAGAGGAGGAGGCATAAATACAACTAAGGACTGGGGAGATGGGAGGTCTTCGTATTCTTTTTGTTAAAAAAAACTTTAAATATTTATTTTTGAGAGAGAGACAGAGCGCAAGTAGGAGAGGCGCAGGGAGGGGAGGACCCAGAGACTGAAGCAGGCTCCAGGCTCCGAGCCGTCAGCACGGAGCCAGATGCAGGGCTCAAACTCAGGAACTGTGAGATCATGACCTGAGCTGAGGTCGAACATTTAACTGACTGAGCCACCCAGGCGCCCCAAGGTCTTCGGGTTCTTATTGCAACTTCTATAAATCTGAAATTTCAAAATAAATTGTTTAAAATAATTTATTGTCAAGTTGGTTTCCATAAAACACCCAGTGCTCATCTTTGCAATTGCCCTCCTCCATGCCCATCACCCCCTTCCCCCCCCTCAATTATTTTCAAATAGTGATACCTGTGCTCTCAGACCACCTGACCAAACTGTACTAACCCCCCTAAAGGCTAATGGCTTTGCTGGGTCACCTCTCAGCCCCCACCACCCTGTCCCACCACAGCCCTCCACTCTGCCGAAAGCAAACAGTCTAGGCTGGACAACAGTAAGTCCTCTTGGCTGACCCAGTGAGTGTGACACAAGAATATTCACATGACTGGGGCGCCTGGAGGGCTCAATCAGTTGAGAGTCTGACTTCGGCTCAGGTCATGATCTCACGGTTCATGGGTTCAAGCCCCGCATCGGGCTCTGTGCTGACAGCTAGCTCAGAGCCTGGAGCCTACTTGGGATTCTGTATCTCCCTCTCTCTCTGACCCTCCCCTGCTCATGCTGTCTCTGTCTCTCAAAAATAAATAAAAAACATAAAAAAATTAAAAAAAGACTATTGCACAGACATGAGAAAGATTAGAAAAAATTTTTAAATTTATTGGCCCTTTTTATTTCTTTATTTACAGATCCTCTTTAACGTTAACAAGATGAAAGAAAAGCAAACGAAGGCAGTGTCCTGGAAGGCGGCATGAGGCACCCGCAGGGCTTAATTAAGCACGTTCCGAAGTGTCCCCACGCCAACAGCGGCTGTTTGCTTTGCCGGCTGGAAATCACTCCCGGAGCAGAAGTGTCACCGATCCACTACTGGTCAGCACTACGGCTGTGGGTCTGTTCCATCAAAATACGGAGGTGGCTCTGGTGTGGAGACTAATGATCCTTTCTAGACTAGTTAGACCCTTCAGCCTCGAGAGCCTGGAAAATATTTATTTGCACGTTTTCATTGAGAATTTGCATTCATTGTTTGACCATGCAAATTAAAAATTAATACGGAATTTCTCTCTGAAATGTACGCTGAAACAGCACAGATTTAATACCGTCTCCCTGTCTCTGCGCCCCATTCCCACCCCAGGGGGGCGGTCATTCACGGCTTGGACGTCTCTGGCTTCCTGCCATATGTCTGACTACCAAGAGCCCCTCTGCTCTCTGGCCAAACCTCGCCGCAGCGGATTCCCCTCCTGTCCGTGGCCTGGTGAGAAGGGCTCGGGGTGGTACGCGTGCTTCCCTCTTGCATGTGGGGTGCTTTGGGCACCCTGGCCTGGGTGCAAATTGACAGTGAAGGTCTTGACAGTGAAGCCTGGCATTTCCCAGTCCTGGGCTTTATTTCCTCTCAGAAGCTTTTGGATCAGCATCTAGACTTAAGGTAGACGTTTGGGAGAAGAGAAGCCTCCAGATCTGGAAAGTTCTACACCTGCACACCCCTTCCAAATGTACATGGCTGACTCCCGTTCTTAACTGAAACGTCAGCTTCCCAGACCACCCCAGCTCAAGTAACCCACCCACCCTCCTCACCACCTGGCAGGTGATTCCACAGTAAGCTGCCTTTTGATTCCCCACATTGTCACTCTTTGAAATTATTTATCTATTCCTTGTTCGTTGTCTTTCTCCCTCATAAGACTGCCAGCTGGCTTCTGCCTGTGACAGCAGGGATCTTGTCTGTCTTGCTCACAGAACCTGGCATCTAATGGGCACAAGACGCCCTTAAGCTGAACAATGTGTGTAGCAGGCCCGTTGATGGGCAGGCCCTCTGCCCCCACCACCCTTCCCCCCCACCCCCCTGGTGCACCTGCAGCCACGGAGGACAGTTTGCCACGTGGCAAGAGCTCCCACTGGTCTTGGGCTCGCCTTTGTGTTCCTGCAGAAACTTCCTTTCTTTTCCACGAGCCCAGGAGTGCCATACAAATTACGGACACATTTGTGATTATTTTTCTGCCTTGGAACAAAGCAGTTCCCAGACACCAAGTGACGGCCTTGGCTGCCTCGGGCTCAGCTCCCCTCCAGCCTGTGCCCCGACTTCCATCCTGGGCTCCTAGCTCAGCTTCATGGCCTTGACCCTGCTATCCGGGTCAAATTCTTGCCTAGCTCAAAATCCTTTCCTTCCAAGCATTTCACACAGCAGGTTACGCCTTGTTTGTTTCACTTGTTTGAAGTCTCTCTCTCTCCGAAAACTGTAAGCTCCTCGAGGGAAGGGCCTTATCTGGGGTCTTTAATATTGCATCTGCAGCACCCAGCCTGTGGCTTAGCACATAGTGGGCCCTCAGTAAACATGCATTCATAAAATGAAGCGCCCAGAAAAAAAGGGGGCAGATTTTCATCACAGACTCACGCAATCGCTAGCATAGCAGGAGCTACCGGAGAACTTGGGTGTTGAGTTTTTACTAAGTACTGCCTCCTCCTGGCTGCCGACCAATGAGGAGTGCCGGGATCTCCCCGAGAGATATACCGAGTATCAAATTACACCAAGCGACATGTTTATGACACTAGCCACCATAAACGCACCGTGGATGATCTAACTCAGCCCTGGCTGGACATACATAAACCCCACCTTCCTCAGTGTCAAACTATTAAAAACTTTGTTTCCCACCCCAGAACGAACATGTTTCCCAACTTGATTTGCAAGAGAGCTGACACCCAGCCAGAGCCTGATGGAGACTCTGTGCGCGAGGCATTCACTCCCTCTACCTCCGCCCCTCCACCCCCCCAAAACCTGCCCCTCTCCTCTCCGCCTGGTGTTCAGTAAGCCTGCTTACTAGTGTCCCCCGCTAGGTTACTCCTTGCCAGTTCTTCACTGTCATGCCATGTTAATCAGGAGGGTGACCCAGAGGCTCATCTCCCAGGAGAGGAGGAAGGAGGGAGTCTACTCAGTCGGCTCTTCCCGCTCTGGTCTCTCCTCCATCATCTCGCAACACTCTGTTCCCGAGTACCGTGCTTGACCGCCGTGCTAATCAGTCTTTCCTGTTTCGGGCACAGTTTCTACTTTTCTGGATCCATCTGGCTGCACAAATTAGGATTCTTTATATCTTAGTGCTACAAAATCGAAACCAAACTGGCTTAAGAAAGAAATGCATCACTGAGATTGTTTAGCGCGCAAATAACAGAACACCCAGAGAAAAGTGGTTTAAGCATCAAGGACATTTATTACCTCTGGTAACAAGATATGCAGGGGAAGGGCAGTTCTGGCTCTGGTTCAGCAGGTTCGCTGTGTCATCGAGGACTCTGGCTCTTTCTGATTTGTAATGCGAATTTGTTCATCTGTCCTCGTGTGGCCACAAGATGGCTGCCTCATTTTGAGCAACACATGTGGACATACTGTCTGGCTAAAGAGGAACATTTCCTCTCAGTGTCTATTTTTATTGTGGAGAAAACACTTCTGAGTAGACCTTCCATAGACTTCTCTTTCGTCCCACTGGTCAAGAATGACCATATTCCACGCCACAGGTACAAAGGAAGCTACAAGGGAAGGTATCTGATTTTTGTTTGTTGTTTTTTAGTTTTGGGGGGTTTGGAGTTTGTTTGAGTTTTTTAGCTTTTACGTTGGAAAGTGGGCTTTGACAGTAGAGAAGAAGGGATAGGGAAACAGAGAAAGAAAAGATATGTCGCCCAGCTTCCCATGCTGTTGGGTTGAGGCCATGTGACTAGATGGAAGCAGCAGTGACATGGACCCATATGTGTTGAGGCAATTAAGCCAACACATTAATCCTGGACTACCTACTTCTAGATTTCCAAGGTCACAAGGAAAATTGTAATAATTTTGGCCAACGTCTTGTAGTTGAGTTTCTATTATACCTAGCTAAATAAACCCTGATAAACCTTTTGCCCATCATGTGGGTTATTCTCCATTTGTCCCCACCTTTATCTCAAATTAATCTCCACTTTTCTTGGGGCACCTGGGTGGCTTGGTCAGTTAAGCATCTGACTCCTGATTTTGGCTTAGGTCATGATCTCATGGTTGGTGAGTTTGAGCCCCACATTGGGCTTTATGCTGATGGTGTGGAACCTGCTTGAAATTCTCTCTCCTTCTCTCTCGGCCTCTCTCTTGCTTTCGATCTCTCTCAAAATAAATAAATAAACTTAAAAAAATATTTTAAAAAATGAATTTCCACCTTTCTTAGCTTTGCTCTGCCCAGAGAATGATATGTGGACTGTACCACACAGATTCTCTTGCTCTCTGGCTTCATGTTAGCCTCAGCCAATGGGAGGTAACATCATGCGAAGAGATGCTGGGAGAAAGAGACCAAGGTCTTTCACCCCCATTTCCTCTTCGCTGAGCACTTCCTCTGTTTTTGGCATGTCTGCATGCCTCTAGGACCACGGCTCCTGTCTGGTGGCCCTTTTCATGGCTTCAGCCCTTCCCATGTTTCAGTGCCACTGCTTCTTCCCTCGGATACTTCGGGCTCCCAAAGAATAATTTCTTCCCACTGGTGCTCATCCTAAGTACCAGTATTAGCTTCCTCTTACTGCCTTAACAAATGACCACTAACCTGGTCTCCAATTTACCTATATTTTTCTTTAGTTGGTCGTGTTTTTGGGGTATATCTAAGAAACCATTACCTAACCCAAGATCACAGAGATTTGTACCTATGTTTTCTTCAATATTTTTATCATATTAACTCTTACATGTAGATTCGACCATTTTGAGTTCATTTTTATATAAAGCTTGAGGGAGAGATCCAACTTCATTCTTTTGCAGGTTGATCCTGTTGTCCTAGCACAATTTATAGCAAGGACCCCATTGAATTGTCTTGGCACCTTGGTAAAAAGTCAGTTGACCATGGATGAAAAGGTTTATGTCTGGACTTTGCATTTTCTCCCATTGACCTGTTTATCCTTATGCCAATGCCATACAGTCTTGGTCGCTATGGCTCTGTAATAAGTCTTGGAATTGAGGAATGCCTGTCCTGCCAACTTTGTTCTTCTTTTTCAAGATTGTTTCGGTTCCTGGATCCCTTGTATTTCCATATGAATTTTAGGATCAGTTTTAAGTCTGTCTCCTCATGACACCATGGAAGGCGAAGACAAGTCTCTGAGCCGTCCTTGCGACCTTCTGTGTTTGTAGGGTGTCTGACTCATTAGCACCCACCAAAAGCTGGTTGAATTGAATGGAATGCTCCGGGTCTTTCTATCTGGAGCTTGGAGTGAATTTCCACGTCGAAGAATGCTAAGTACTTGCTTCAGATCCAATGCACTGAGCTGCTAGTGACGACCGTCAAACAATTAGCCCAGGATACTTACAGCTCACTTAACGAGGAGTCTGGAGGTAGGCAGTTACTCAGCAACTCTGCTATGTCCATCCTTCCCTACGGTCCCTAGCATCCTGGTCTTTCCTCATGCTTGTCCCCTCGTCAGTAATCGATGGCTGCCATCATGCCAAGTGTCAGGTCATCACACCAGCATCTTGAAGGAGTGAGGGTGGGGATAAAGGCTCTCTTTTCTGGAGACTTTGTGTTTCATCCAGATGGGAAGCCCCCTCACGGATCACTGACCAGACTGGATCATGTGCCCATCCCTAGTCCAGTCATTGAGGAAGGAGGATACCATTGCCACGACTCACTCCGGTCAATCATACTTCCTCCAATGAAGCAGGTGGCCGTACACCTTCCCTGAAATCCAGGTAAGTAGGGCTGGGCGCTGGATCAGCTTTTGGGTAGCAGCAAAGAGCACTTACCTCCAGCCGGCCTGCCGGCTGCACAAAATGGCATCTTTGTAGACTTAAGTAGAAACTCAACTTCCATTATTGTTTGAGAAAATGGAATGTATTCTCAGCACCGAGGAGAACTTTTGAGAAACATTTCTAATACAACCCAAATACATAGCATGAAATTCCTATGTTTTCTGAGCATAATTCCATCTGTTTTGTCCTGTCCACCTTTATGAAGATATTTGAGAATATTTTAACTTGAGAACCAATTGTGGACATAGGCTGCCATGCTGTGGACATTCGAAGGGACGGTTAACAGAGTTTACTGGGAGGAAGTCAATTTCTATTAATTTTTGTTGCCTTCTGTCTCCACAAAGAGTGGGATTGCCAGCTGCCCGTGAACCTCAGTGGATCCGCCCCGCGATGGCTCAGACAAACTAAGGTCACAGGGCCGCATCTCTGTCTCCAAGCCCGGCGTCAACCGCGGCAGCCTCCATGCCACACATGCACTGCGCGCCCTGACGTCGCCAGGCTGTGCCTGTGCCCTGGGGAACCGGAGACCCGGGAAGATGCAGGCCTGGTGGTGCGCGCGGCAAGCCACGGCTGGAACCCCCGCGCAGCGTGGAGGGAGTGGGCCGCGCGTGCGGCAAGTG
>NC_043701.1:177302782-177338128 GCF_006229205.1 Suricata suricatta | reverse complement strand
GGGAGCTTTTTATTATAAGTTTTAGGATAATTTTAATTCGTTTTATGTAAGAGCCGTGTTGTTGACATCAGGCAGTTTTGGAAGCTTTCTCTTAGTGGTTATTTATAGCGCTTACCATTCCCTAAGGTGCACTGAAGGCTTTATGAGATAAATTCTGGGGGCAAGGCCAGCGCCTGTTTTAGCAAGCCCCCCAGGTGGTCCCAGGTGGAGAACTTGGGGCATGCATTCTCTTTTATCTTTCTGTGGTATTGACCGCTGTGTCCCCAGGATGCGTCTGTTGAATGGATGAAGTAAATCGGAACTGAGCTGGACTCTGACATCGATTTATTTTCCTGCCCTCCTCCCAGCTCCTGGCTATTGGGCCGCCCATAGTGGGGGGCAGGGGAGGGTGGCCATGTGGGGGGGAGGCTGTTGTTCTATAGTAGGGGGGTGGTGGGAGAGATGAAGAGATATCTCAGAGCACTGAGCACTGACCATGGGGAGGGGGGAGTTTACAAAACAATCTTGGTTTGGGGCGCCGGGGTGGCTCAGTCGGTGAAGCATCCAACCCTTGGTTTCGGCTCAGGTCATGGTCTGACGGTTTGGTGAGTTCTAGCCCCGTGTAGGGCTCCTCACTGGCAGTGTGGAGCCTGCTGCGGATTCTCTTTCTGCCCCTCCCTGATGGGCACGCATGTGTGTGCTCTGTCTCTCTCTGAAAATAATAATAATAATAAAAATCTTGGTTTGAATTAAAAGAGTTTGTGGCAGCAGCAGTCTGCTCAGAGATGGAAGACAGGTCGGGCACCCGCTGATGTCGGGTAGGGACTGGGTCTCAGAGCCCTGGAGCAAGTCCCCAGAGCACTTTTCCCACCAGGCCCCTAACAGTTCGGTGGCAGCGGAAAGGCAGACTGCAGACAAATACGGTGGTAAGGAAGAGTCAGCTTCGGGTGCTGCCCAGACCCCACAATTCTTCATGATCTCCGAGGACCTGAGCCTCTATTTCTAGTAGTTTCCTAGTGAGACTAATGGCTTACCTGTCGCTTTTAACATTGTTCTGTCTGCATGTCCTCAAATCAGTGCCTTTCTAGCTTTGGTCACAGCCTCCGCGCCGTTGCCCATCCTGGTCTCCCACATTTGCTAAATCTCATTAGAACCTTCCAGAACTGAGCTTTTCTCTTTCACCTGCTTAAGCCCCCTCTCCCCCCTGGTTAGTGCTGTCTGCTCTTGACTCATTCACTCCCTTGCTCTTTTACTGCGCATCTTAGTAGTTCTTGAGCCACACATCACTCCCCCCTGAGCCGATGCCACTGTGCTGACTGGGTCACCTCTTTAAAATTTTTTTTAAATGTTTTTTATTTATGTTTGAGAGACAGAGAGAGGCAGCGCTAGCGGGGGAGGGTCAGAGAGAGAGAGAGAGGGAGATACAGAATCTGAAGCAGGCTCCAGGCTCTGAGCTAGCTGTCAGCACAGAGCCCGACACGGGGATCGAACCCACGAACCGTGAAATCATGACCTGAGCCGAAGCCGAATGCTTAACCGACTGAGCCACCCAGGCGCCCCTGGGTCACCTCTTTAAGGCAGCGTTATTCACTTAGCTGGGCTCTGGGAGTCGCTCAGCACACGCAGAATTCTGGGTCCTTGGCATTCATGGTTTTCCCTCAGCGGAAGCCTCAAAGCCAGCTGTGACAGAAAAGTCTGCGCTTTTCTCGCCAACCATGCTGTGAGGCCAGCGGGCAAGGCACGAACCAGCCTCCAGCCTGGCCTCTGCTTTCCTGTCTCACGCATGGTCCCTTCTGTGGCTGTCCCCCCGAAATAAAATGGGAGAATGATGTATAAATCGGAGTCAGCCAAGTTCAGCCGCCTGAGGTGTGCTCAGGGAGCCGGGCACCCGGACGGCCTCCAGGAGCAAGCCCAGCACAGATATTTCTGTACTTGAACTTTGCCGCCTTGGCCTCTTCTTGGCTCCCTTCCGGTTTGCCTTTCCAGTGTTCCGAGGGCACTCTTCACCCTCCCCGTCCCGTCAGCCCCACGGCCTCCTCCAAACGCCTGGTCCCTCACCTCTCCACACTTCATCCCCCTATTCCCTTCTTCACTCCTTCTGTTTAAATCTTTTTCTCTATATAGCCTGTCTTTTTTTTTATGTTCTTATTTTATTGTTGAGAGAGACAGAGCGCAAGTAGGGGAGGGGCAGAGAGAGAGGGAGACACAGAATCTGAAACAGGCTCCAGGCTCCGCCGAGCTGTCAGCACAGAGCCCGACGCAGGGCTCGAACCCATGAACTGTGAGATCATGACTGGAGCCAAAGCCGGACGCTTAACTGACTGAGCCACCTTGGCGCCTCTCTATATAGCTTGTCTTAAATCCCAGGTCCTCTGGCAAACATTTTTGGGTCTGCCATCCTCAGGGTCGCTGCCCTACTGCGTGTCCACTGTCCTGTGCTGGCGCTGAGGCGTGAGTCTCGGGCTGACTGCCCAGCGGTTCTGTTATTTCTGTCGGTGTCCCTTGACAGTTTAGTGTGGCCGTTCAGCAAGGCACCCTACCTTACATGGAGCAGGCCTGTCTTTCGACTTCACCTCCACTCGGGACCAGGAGAGAGGCTTGGAGTTGGGGGAAGAAGCTGGTGTTAGAGAGGAGAGAGGCTTTGTTCAACCCAGCTCTGAAGAGGGGGTGGCTCAGTTCACAGGAGGAGGAGCACGGAAGGAGCGGCTTTGGGGAGGACTGGTCAGCTTTGACTCCAGATGTTGGTGGGTTGGGCAGGAGAGCCAGGTTGTGATGTTGGCCCACTCTCCTTTTTTTTTTTTTTTTTTTTTGTTGATCCAGTGGGAAATGTCAAGTAAGTCAGTGGAAATTTCGGGAAAATCCCTGCTCCCTGCGGATCATGTGTATTTAGTAATGTGCCTTCCCCTTCTGTTTTTTGAATAGTGTCCCGAGCAAGAGAAGCCGTCCTGGATGCCCAGTTTCTTGTTTTGGCTTCAGATTTGGGCAAAGAGAAGGCCAAGCAGCTGCGTTCTGATCTGAACTCATTTGATATGTTAAGATATGTTGAAACTCTAGTAAGTTCAAAGCTACAGAATCTTAGCAAAAAACTGTTTCCCAGGTCACAGATTAATGATCTACTTTGATTAGATCTGTATGCAAATGGCTTCACTTCCTTTTTCCTTTTTGGGGACAAGGAGGGGGGGGTGTGAGTCTCAGATTCCTACAAAGAGCTCATCTGACTGAGTTAAACGGTGACAGACAGGGGAGCCATGTCCGGAATTGAGGGCGGCAGCCTAGAGGTTTAGAAATCTCTTAGCATTCTGAGTAAGACTCTGGGTGCTACGTTTATTTACAAATGGCCATTTCCCCCCCTGAATTTTCCGTTCATAAGTATTCTAGCTCATTCTCAGGGCCCTGGGACCCTTTGTCCTGGCTGGGCAAAACCCAGGGCAGGTGGCAGAGCTCAGCTGGGAATGGCAGTGAATTAGGCCTGGGGGGGGGAGGGGGGGACAAGTTCTCCATCCTCGAGAATATCTGGGAACCACATGAATGTGCTTAGGGTTTTGCTTTTTTTGTGGGTCTTTTTGTTGTTGTTTTATTTACCTTTGTTTTGAGTGGTTGTTACCTAAAATTTAGAAAGTTTTCCTTGGGTGGGTTTACCAAACAAACACAATGAAGCTGACCTTGCATTTTACCCTCTTGTTGATTTTTTTTTTTGTTCCATTCTGAGCTAAGTTCTATTCTTGCATTTCTGACTGAAAGTTTGTCAAACGGCTATTAAAACGATTTTATACCGTGAGGTCGGCTGAGATACATTAATTCTTTTGTAAAGGCAGGAGGCAGACGAGTCTTCGGTTGTTTTCAAAACCATAAATGATTTAAAATAGAAATTTAACTTACATTTAAAACCTCAAAATCTTTTAACTTTTTTTTATTGTGGCGCCTAACTTATTTGGAAAATGCACACTAATGTACAGCTAAACAAATAAAGTGACCATTTACTGGGTTATCTTTTTTAAAATTACTGGCATTTATCCAGGTGAGCTGTGTACTTGAACAAACCAAAATACATTCCAGATGTCTTTAGGCGTTCAGAGTGAACCCCTGAATTAATAGCTCTGTGACTGCTGGGCGGGGCAGACCCTTCTGAGCCCATCAAATCTAGATTCTATAAAGGAAAGATGGGTAGACTTGACAGACAGACATGGACCTGTCCTCCTGGGGCGTGTGGTGGGGACACAAGGTGGCGGGGGGTGACGGAGGCCTGCTGACCTTACGTCTTTGGTCACGTTCTCGCAGCCTTTTTCTTTACAGTTTGGTTGCCTTTAACAGGGGTCCACTCCTTGACAGTTTTTTTGATTGTTCATATTTGATATTACTGTTTTAATTTGATAACTCAGAGGCATTTTATAATTCCATAATGTAGTCAAAGTGCTTTCATGTTCTGTAAGATAGTTGGGGATAAGAGAATTATTAGACTTCTGGCAGCTCTTCCCAGGAGGGCAGTTTTAGGATGAACGGTCCTCTGACGCCAGGCCACTGCTCTCTGGTTACACTGAGGTGCAGGCTGAGTGGGGGTCGCTAGGAAGTTGCCAAAGAATGAAAATCCGAAAGCCAGCCACACCGGCCTGTTCTGTGTTGGAGGCTTTGATCGGGGATGTAATTGCTGATTTGTATGCCGGAACCACTTTCCTAGCACTTTGATGGACTAAATGTTCATTCATTCGAGCATTTCTGCTTTTGAAAGTTGGAATTTATGTATGAAACTATCTGTATAATAAGAAATTCAGCGAGCGTGTTAGGGCCCTGGAAACAGGCTTTGCCTCTGGCCTCTTAACGTTTAGCGATGCAGATTATTGGTTATGGCGAATGATTGCTTGTGGCTTAACTGGGGTTTTTTGTTTCCCTTCATTTTTGTAGCTGACACATATGGGTGTAAATCCGCTAGAAGCTGAAGAACTCATCCGTGATGAAGATAGTTCTGATTTTGAATTCATAGTCTATGACTCCTGGAAAATATCAGGCAAAACAGCAGAAAACACCATTAATAAAACCCATACATTCCACTTTCTGTAAGATTATTTTAAAAATCTGATAGACCAGCCATTTGTAAACCTTAAGTTGTTTTTTCATTGTAGGGACAAACATTTGGTATTGTGGAGGTGACAGCCACGATGCCACTGTTTGGGGACTTTGTAAACTTTGGTTGAAAAGCCCCATAAAATCTCGATGTGGATGGATCCTTACTTGCTTAATTAAAGCAGGAAAGGCTGGGGGCCGCAGGGCCTCCCCTGCTGGCTCCTTCGTTTCCTGGTGTGTGACACTTCTGGTCTGGGGCAAAATGTCCGGCTTCGCTTGTCATCTTGAATTCTTACCCTGTAGAAGGGTGATGCCTGTTACGGACAGTATCCTAAGATTCTACCGATGTCTGTGAAATGCCACTTACTGTCATTTCCTGTCGGGTGACTGCTGTCCTATACCTGAAGCCTGCTCGAGTCACGGTCACATAAACTGCCCAGTTGAATCTTTGGCTACAACTCTAGTTTTGACAGGGGTTTTCTTTATGACTCAGATTAGCTTGTGTCTTCAGTTCCTAGTTCAGGCCTTTTGGAGAAACCAAGAATGGTGCTCCGGGTTCTTCTGGAAGACCACCTTCAAAGGCTCGGGCTGTGTCCCCCAGCAGAGTGTTTTTGTGGGGTGATCACCCAGTTGTTTCTTCCTTAAGCGCCACATAGCTCGTGGGCAGTGGTCTGTTCTGATTTACCCCTGCAAACTCCTGAGAGCAGTAGCGCCTCAGCTAGAGGGCTTTGCAGATGCATGTGTAGGGCGAGCATCCATTTTTAATAAGCCTTCCGTTAGCGCAGGTGCCAGAACCACCACATCCATTACAGCACAAAAGGTCACACTCCTTCGCTACAGGATAAAGTCCAAGTCTCTGTTTTTTTGCTGTTGAGTTCTCAGCTCTGTCCCAAATCCCAGGAGCTAAAGGGAGCCTTTGGTGCCGTATCTTAAACTTTGTTTTATCATCCTACCGAATTTGCACCCACAGTGAATCGCTTACAGCTTGGTGCCCTTGCACTTGCTGTTTCTTTGGCCTGCAGCATTCTGCCCTGCCTTTTCCACCTGGGAATGTTTGCTGATGTCCCAGATCCTAACTTGGAGGCCTCTGGTAACTTCTCCAGACAGACATGAAGGCAAGATCAGAGATCACAGAGATTGCACTCCCGAGTCTGGGTAGACCTCTGCCCCCAGGCCCCCCCCCAGCACCAGAGTATTACTCTAGCACGATGCTGTGGGGTCTACCCCCTTACACTGAAATGGACATGCGCATATAGATATGGGTCCATCTGCACTGCACCCTTTGATCTCTGGTGGAGGGACCACATGGGTCTATGTTCTCGGGGCCCTGATCTCTGTGTGGAGCATATATTACTGTAGCTTAGGTCTGCATTTGGGCTTTGTTTAGGGGGTGCAGGGAGTCCCGAGGGGAAAAGAATCCCAAGGCTCCTGTTCGAACTGTTCTCCTGAGGCAGGTAGGTTCCGTAGCCCCAAGCTGTGAGCCTCGGCACTGGCACCCCTCCTCCAAAGGCTCGTAGCCCCCAGGGAGCTTTTTTGCCCCTTCTCCGCATGTTCTTCCTTCCCCGATCTGCAGTTGGCTTTGCCGAACACGCAGGGGGCTGGCCGGGAAGGCCGCAGGCATACCGGCCGGTTCACTGTTGAGAGCAGCACACCCAGGTGTCTGGGGGACCTGTTTGATTGACGGAGGCCCTAGGAGTTCTTTGAGGAGCGCCAGGGGAGCAGAAAGGATGTCACAAACCGGCCAGAGTTTCGGGCTTGTGTCGGCTCACGTACCACTGAAGCCTGGCCTGAATTTGACCATTCCGTGGGAGCTGCTTCCAAGTAGTGAAATTTGTTCAGAAAACAAACCAAAAAGGACATGAAAGCATATTTTTCATTAGGTTGGGTTCAATACAAGGAGAGTTCCCTGTGCCAAAGCCACGAAGTGATCGTCCAAGGAAAGGGCCCACGACGGAAGAGAAGAAGACTATGCCGGACCAGGTTGGTCTTTTGAAAACGCCTTCGGCTAAAGTAGTTACGGACGTAAAATCCGTGCCATGGGACCATCTGTTCTAAGCCTTAGGGCCTGGAGCCAGGTTTGGTCACTTACACAATCACTTAATTTAAGCTTTTAAACGTTTTACTGGATTAACCCTTGTCTTAGTTTTAATTCATTTCTGTACTTTGGATCAGGGGCTCTCAGCCTCTGCACAGTCAGCATTGGGGGCAGGAGCGTTCTGTGTTGTGATTGGCCGTCCTAGGCGGTGCAGGAGGCTCTAGAGCATCCTCGGCCTCTTCTCACTGGATGCCAGTAGCCGCTCCCGCCCCCACTGCCCAGTCGTGACAACTGAAAACATCTCCAGGTATTGGCACATGTCCCCGAGAGGCAAAAATCCCTCCCAGTGGAGAATGACTGTTCTCAACTGCACTTTTTGTAACATGCTATTTATATTGAACCTGAACATGGTTGATTTGGTCATGTTAGTCCTCTATTTAAAAAATTTATATAAAAATGTTACTGAAACAATAAAGTCTTTTTTTAAACTATAAATTTTAAGACGGGGATCAAAACTGTTAGCAATCTCTCATAAAAGACATTTAGAGGAGTATGGTTATGGAAGACGGTAGAAAACATTAACAGGCAGGCAAGTAGGTCAGTCTGGTAATGACTTTATATTTTCAGTTAAGTGAAATGGAAGACTCTCATCAAGAAGCAACAGAAAAGGAAGTGGAAAGAATTTTGGGATTATTGCAGACCTATTTCCAAGAAGATCGTAAGTATGATACCAAGTTCAAGTACAGCAGTGTGTGTTTATCAGTTAGACACGTGTCCCTTTTGATGATGTTAGTTTTTAAAACATATTTTTCAGTTCTGTACAATTTTTGAGTCATTTTGGTTGTTTTTTGGCATATATTTAACACAGCTTCTCTCCTTTAGAAATCCCATGTGAGGATGATGGCGAAGTAACTTTCCATTTTTGTTTTTAAAAGATGGGGTTTTTAAAAGAGGTGCCATAGAAGTGAGAACAGTAGAGTCAAGTACGTGTCCCACCTCTTCTCTGTCCCCAGAGGCAGCCACTCGTCCTGAGCCTCGTACTCAGGTCATCCTAGCTTTGTGTCCCTTACGTAACTATGGACATAAGTACGTTGGGATTCTGGTTGGTTTGGCTTTTTTTCAAAGCTGATCATAATATACACGTTCTTCTGCAACCCAAGTTTTCCATGTGGACGTTCTTTGTTGATGCAAAAGATCCCCCTTTTTCCTCAGTGATTCCCACTGTAGGGCCGTGTCGTAAATACACTGAACAAGTCCCCCGTGGGTGGACGAGTGTAAGTTCTTTGTAGCGTTTTACTCGAGACAGCTGCTACAGTGGAGAATCATGGTATGCAGCTTGGCGCACCTGCCGATACTTCTGTAGGGCAGAGAAGGTTGCCGGATCAGTGGGGGTCCGTATTTTTAATGGATAGGCCAGGTGGCCCTCCAGAAGGACTGTATCCATTTACACTCCCAACACCAGGTCGAGGGCCCATTTCCTTCCTCTGAGAACACAAGAGAATATGATGGGTCTTACCAATGAGCAAAATTCATCTTACCTGTTTTGAAGAATTTTTTTTTTCCTTTTTGTCTGTAGCTGATACTCCGATGTCCTTCTTTGACTTTGTGGTTGATCCACATTCTTTTCCCCGAACGGTGGAAAACATCTTTCATGTTTCCTTCATTATAAGGGTAAGATTTAAGATTATTTCACTTTTTTATCTTTTATAGCTTGTAAAAGGGTGTGTAATAAAAGCTAGGGGTGGGAGCTGGCGGAGGTAGTTTTAGTAACCAGTATGTATGGTAGACACATTGTAGCAAAACATTGGCACGCGGGCAGAAGAAACGAGCGGAAAGTCTGTGTGCGAGGGGCACCTGGCTGGCTCAGCCCGTGGAGCACGTCACTCCTGATCTCAGGGTCATGAGTTTGAGCCCCATATTGGGTATAGAGATTATACAACATAATACGTAGACTTAAAAAGAATTGTGAGCTTGCTTTCACAGTTTAGAAATTATTTATAAAAAGAATTGGCAGAGTTTGAGTATGGAACTATAAATTAGAGAACAGTGTGGTATAAATGTGAAATATCCCACATTTGATTGTTGTGTTATGTGAGAAAATGTCTTGTTCTCCTCAAGAACCATATACTGAAAGCACTAAAAACAGGGAGCGGGTTGTCTACCATCAGTATCATAAAGATTCCTAATACAGGAGGTGTGCGTGGGTGACCCAGCCAGGTAAGCATAGGACTCTTAGTTTTGGCTCAGGTCATGACCTCTCGGTTTTGTGAGTTCAAGCCCTATATTGGGCTCTGTGCTGGCCGCACGGAGCCTGCTTGGAATTCTCTCTCTCCCTTTCTCTCTGCCCCTCCCCCACTTGCACTGTCTCTTTCTCAAAAATAAATAAACTTAACAAAAATTGGGGCACCTGGGTGGCTCAGTTGGTTAGGCGTCTGACTTTGGCTCAGGCCACAATCTCATGGTTAGTGGGTTCCAGCCCTGTGTCAGGCTCTGTGCTGACAGCTCGGAGTCCGCTAAGGATTATGTGTCTCCCTCCCTCTCTACCCCTCCCCCACTCATTTTCTCTCTCTCTCTCTCTCTCTCTCTCTCTCTCTCTCTCTCTCTCTCTCTCAAAAGTAAATAAACATTAAAAAATTTTTTTTAAATTACTAGTACAGCGGTGCCTCAGTGAGTCAGTCAGTTAAGTGTCCTACTTCAGCTCAGGTTATGATCTCAAGGTTCATGGGTTCTGCATCAGATCCGTGCTTAACAGTGTGGAGCCTGCTGGGGATTCTCTCTCCCCCTCTCTTCCTCTGCCCCTCCCGCCCTTGCTGTCTCTTTCTCAACATAGATAACCTTAAAAAAAATTACTAATGCATATGTAGAGAAAGTGAAATCATGAACAGAGAAGTTTGGTGAAAAAAGCTTGGTGAAAAACTTTGGGAAACTCAGTAAAGACTATATAGGGGGGGCGCCTGGGTGACCCAGTCCGCTAAGCATCCACTCTTGATCTCAATTCAGGTCATAATCTCACAGTTCGTGGGTTCGAACCCACACCAGGCTCTGTGCTAACAGAGTGGAACCTGCTTGGGATTCTTTCTGCCACTCCCTGGCTTGCATATGTGCACACACGCTCTCTCACATTCTCTTTCAAAATAAATAAATTTAAAAAATACATATGGGGGATTCTTTATAGTAGCTGTGAGTTAAATTGGCAGAGTGAGAAAGTCACAAAACCAAGAAACCGCCCTACTCAGAAACATACTGACATAGAAGAAAAGAAGTATACTTCAGACCTATCTTTAGTCTTGTACCAGGTTGCACTGCTGCATATGTAAGACGAATTTGATTTTAACCTTAACCAAAAATCTTGTATTGACCAGAGTATCTCCCCAGAAACGATAACAAAGGCACATTTTGTCAACGGTAAATGAGGAGCTAACCCTAATAACAAATATTCATGAATCACTTACAGACACGAGCCAGTTTCAGTTTCTCTTAGGAGACCCTCAAGGTGGGGGCTGATCAGAAGCCCGAGGGAAGCCCTATGTAACGTCTTGTCCACATAATCTCATTATTGTTATGGTACATTTTGATTGGGCTATGGAGTTTTCTAATCTGGTAATGTTTTTCATCCAGTGGTTACAGGTTTTAGACCTAATTTTTTTAATCTTTTTTTTTTTTTAATGTTTTTAAATGTTTTTATTTTTGAGAGAGAGAGAGACAGCATGAGCAGGGGAGGGCCAGGGAGAGAGGGAGACACAGGATCTGAAGACAGGCTCCAGGCTCTGAGCTGTTAGCATAGAGCCCGATGCGGGGCTCAAACCCATGAACCGTGAGGGCATCACCTGAGCTGAAGTTGGACGCTTAACCGACTGAGGCACCCAGGCGCCCCTAAATTGGTTTTTGAATCCAAATCTAAAATCATGTTTGTGTTTTAGGATGGTTTTGCAAGAATAAAGCTTGACCAAGACCGACTGCCAATAATAGGTAAACGTTACTATGTTAAGAAAGATTATTTTTAGAGAAAATGTGTTATTAGCGTTCAGGAAATGCAGTTTTCTAGATGTGAATGAGTTTGCGTTTTAGGTGCCGGCTTTTACGTTGCTGTATCTTGCCCAGCTGGCTGAAATACTGAAACTACCACCATCGGTTAAAGCCGGTGGGTTCATCTGTAGCATTGACTCAACATTTACTGCCCTCCAAGTTTAATCTAGAATGTTTGCAATCGCAGTTACTGTTGTACTTTCCTTCCTTCTATTTTTCCCTGAAGCCACCTCCCTCCTCTCTTTGGGAGAAGCTTGCTTAGTTAAATTGTCTCCTGTCTCCATTGGGCCTTTCTTTCTTAAGGTCTCCTGCTGAGAATCAAGTACTTTCATTGCCTTTATTGTTGCTTTAAAAGTTCTCAGTTTCTCTTGGATTCACTAGGGCTCAGCTCTGTGATTAGTCCACAGATCTGCAGAGGATTTCAAATGATTGCAACGTGTAACTCTACCTTGTGGTTTTATTTTTTTTAATGGAAGCAAATGTATTACTTCCTACTGTAAGAACACTATAAAAAGTCAATGATGCATGGAATTCTCATAAGTATGTAATATTATAAGTGTTTTTTCGGTACAGGTTTCATTCCTATTCAACAGTTTCTCTTCAGAGTACCTCCTGTGATTTGATAACCTCTGAAACTTTGTCTTTCAAACAGAGCCTGTTAATATTAATGAAGAAAGTGAGGGAATTGACCAAAACACCCAAATTAGGAATCAAGGAGTTATAGCTTTGAGTTACCGGGACTGGGAGGTAAAGCCTTGCCCCTTGCCCCAGGGCTGTTCTGTCTCCCGTCATTTGCTGTGAACCCAGTGCCCAACACGTTCTCTGTTCTCTGCCAGGAGATCGTGAAGACCTTTGAGATCTCAGAGCCTGTGATTGCTTCAGGCCAGAGCCAGCAGAGGCTAAGTGCTTGACGCCAGCAAAGGTAACATTTCCTGTTATTAAAGGTTACTTAGCATTCCAAACCGTCTTCCTTTTTTGCCTTCTGGTAAAACTGGGATTGGTCTCCCTCTACTGCCCCGTTCCTAGAACTGTGTGCCCTGCTGAGAAAGGCAGCTCGCCGTCTAGTGGCCGCAAGTGCCCTTCTTTGGATTACTTCCCGGCTCTGCAGGTGGGGAGCAAGAGCTTGTTCGAGGCTTGGCTCCCCACTCTCAACAAGTTGATAAACTAGATAAATGGATTACTGAGCCCTCCCATCGGTCGTGTTCACTGTTCGATTCGACTTGGTTATTTTACAGATGTGAAGTAGAGAGGGAGGATTAGGGTTAGGAATGATGTCAGTAAATGGGCGTTTCTTAAATCTGAGTTATGCTGTGCAACACTTCTTCATTTTTTATGAAGGAGAACAATCTAGAAGGAAATCTTAGTGACGACTGGGCATTTGCTGGATTCTGTTGGCTCTGCCCCTTACTTTAAGATCAGTGAGCAGATAACTTCCTCTCACTCAGCTTCATTTTGTCTATAAATCCAGTCTGTAAAATGGGGGTGGGGGCAGCGAGAGATTTTGAATTAGATCATTGTTAGGGTTTTTTTTTTCCTAACTCAAATTTTCCATAATTTTGAGAGTTAAAATGAACTTTGAATACTTAATGCTGCTTTTGTTCCGAGACAACTGAGGGAAAGAGGAGAGACGTAAGATATGGGTGGACCGGGGGCCCGCCTCACCGAGAAAGGACTGGCTGTTGGGCTCTAGTTATGTATGTCTAGTGAACTGTGGATCCATCGTATCATTTATAAACTGCTGACCAGCTATTTTCCCCCCCTCCTTCTTAGGACTCAACTGGATAATGAAATACAAACAGGGGAGCAGCATGCATTGTATATATTGTATGATTAAACATTTTTAAAGACAGATTGTTTTTAGTAAAATGTAGCTTTTGATAGTTAATGAATTTGTCATGGTTGTCTTTGATTAAAGGAAATTCACTGCCATATTCACAAACATTTGTAGTTACTCTTTATTTCTGATCATGCCAGAGTTTGGCCTTTCTCCAGTCCTGTCCCACTGAAAGCTCTTTAGTTAGGGTGTTAGTGGTCTACAGGTCATTATGGTTCTTTTTAGATCTCTTTAGCTAAAGGTGAAGTTAGCTGGTCAAGTCAACAAATATTGGATTGAACCGTATGAAATTGTTATTTTTATAGGTAAAACACGGGCAAATATCAGCCATTTTCTATGATTCAGCCTGCGATTTACACACAAGAAACTATTCATCCTCTGCCCGGCCAGGCTGGACGACCATCCCCACAGCACCTACCAGTGGTGCCCTGTGTGCACAGAGAGGACGACCAGCCCAGTGGCCCGGCTGCAGGAATGTGACTCCCAAGCTTTGATCTTGGCTGGGCCTTCGGGCTCGTCTGTCCTTGATGTTTTCTAGCGGCCCCACCCCCACCCCCACCCGCCCGTTGGTTCCCTTTCCGGTTCCACAGCTTTCTACACCCCTCTCCCTCCTCCCATCTGGTGTCTACGTGGGGTGTCGTTGCTCTGGCAGGCTCTGGGTCCCAGCCCTTCCTGGTCCCCAGGCTGTCAGCCACTCTGCAGACTGAGCACCTTCCCTTCAGCCACGCTTGCTTGTCTCTCACCTTGGAACCACTATCGGGACACTCGGTTACTGTCCTGTCACCTCTTCGAACAAGGGTCTCTTCCACTCTCCCCTCTTGGCTGTCCCGGACCCATGCAGAGTGGTACCTCCTTTCTTGGCATCCACTGGGGTGGGGGGTTCAGACCAAACTGGTGGTTCCTTCCCAAATAGATCCCAGGCTTAAACGCACATTTGGCACTTAAAATTCTGGTGCTTTCCCTGCTTCCCCACCCCACCCCCATCTTGATGTCATGAATTAAGAGTAGTTTTCAACTCTGAAAAGCTCCAGCTATATGTGCAATGGCTTATTGGCAGCAGAGGGGCTGTTTTAAACATGTATAAACTAGCTCCCAAATCTGTCTTCCCTGTAATCCCCGTACTGGTCCTTCGACTACTGTATTTCTTCAAAAGAAACCCAGGATTTCTCCTTTCCCCTCCACCTCAGTCGGCACGCTTCGCCATCTGGTGTCCTGACTGTCCCCATCCCGGCCAGGTTTCTGCCACAGAAGCCTCCCGTCTGCTGTCCCCGGCTTCCTGTCTGCCCTTCACCTCTCCCGCACATCCTCAGAACCGCTCGTCAGCCTCAGTGACTCCCCGCCACCTCGGACACTTGAAAAACCTGAGCTTTCAGAGCCGTCCGAGGCCTCTCGGGACCAGGCTCCTTGCCTACACCCGGGGGGCTCACCTTCCGCTCCAGCTCTGTCTTCCGTTTCGGTCGAACGGCTTTGTAGGCTTTTACTTCGTACTCAGTGCCATCCACCCGTTCGCGGTCAACACTCATCTCTTCGTGGGGCTCCGTAACCATCACCTCGGTCGGTGTAGAACATTCTTGTCCCCAACCCCACGCCCAGCGGCTGTCACCCTTCTTCAGCCACCCCTGGGCCCCTGAGCCCCAACCAACCAGTCACCTATCTTCTGTCAAGATTTGCCTATTCTGGGCTTTTCACATAAATGGAATCACATATGCGGTCCTAAGGTGACAGGTTTTCAAGCACGTGTCTGGAGTTAACTTCCTCTTTCCCTCTCGTTGGCCTGCCTTCTACTTGCTTCAAACTCTCCTCGTGGAAGAAACATAAACGTGGTTACTTTTGATAAACCAAAGTGGCCACACTGTCACTTTGAACTTTCCTGTAATTATTGGAGTTTTTTAACTGCACTTCTTCATTATTTTTAAATAGTATCAACAGAATTTATCTGGACGGAGATTATGGCCACTTTTTCTTCTTTAAACTTCTGAAGAGGAGGGGTGCCTGGTTGGCTCAGTCAGGAGACCATGTGACTTTTGATCTCAGGGTCATGAGTTTAAGCCCCACGTTGGGTACGGAGCCTACTTAAAGAAAAAAACCTGTTACCTTCTGAATGGGGAAATACATGTTATTTGAATATACATGGAATCATTTAAATGTCTTAACACATGTAACATTCCCAGAAGTCTTTTCCGCCAGAGCTTTGTGTTCTGATAGCGCCTCGTTTGCTCCTCAGTCCCGGTTTGTGCTGGCCGCTGTTGTTTGTGTATGTTTGTGGAGTTTCCCCAGGGCCTTATTTCTGGGCTAACAGTGGCCGGCAGGAGGTGGCACCAGCGCTGGGTCAGGGCCTTGCTGTCCTAACTGCCCTGCCGCCCAAGCACTATGTACACACCAGGGTGCGCATTCTTGGGCTCTTGGTGCCCGTGAGCTGCTCTCTGTAGTCCGCCTTCTCCGTACAGTGCTTCCTAACACCGACTGGGTGTGTGCTGCTCTGACTTCTCTTCTCTCCACGGGGGTCGTAAGCCCCTTGGGCTAAATCCTAGAGTCTTGGGTCTCTTGCAGGACTGGGGTTTAGGTTTAGGGTTCTGTCATCCCACAAAATGTTAGGTGCATTGGAGAATACAAGTCAACATGTTGTCTGCGTAATAACTACAACAGGCTTTTAAACCCTCCGTCTACACTGACTTCTGCGGAGAGCGAGCGCCAGGTCTCTTTAGTCCAGATCAGCTCAGGAGCTGTGCAGTTGTAGGTTTCTCTGTGTAAGAATACTTGTTGAGTTTTTATAAGCCGTGTTAACATAAAAGACCACGGAAAGGACAGTGAAGAACAGGTGTGTGTGATGGACTTTTCAGAGCCTTGGAGTGGTAGATTAAAAGATGGTTGCAAATTTCTTTGAGAGGAAGAGTCTGTTTCCTCCCCCTTGAATCTGGGCTGGTCTTGGTGACTTGTCTGACCAACAGCTTTTGGCAGGAGTGATGTTCTGGGACTTTGGAGGGTAGGTTAAAAGAAACCTTGCGGTGTCTAACAAGTCACCGGAGCCGAGTCACTGTGTAATAAGGCCAGCTACCCCGTGGCCAGAAACTACATGAAGAAGGGAGACGGGACCGGAACAGTGAAGCCCAGCCTTCTAGCCGTCCCCAAGGGCGTGCCGTCTGTCCCCTCCAGACTAGTCCAGCTGTCACCTGAATATCCCCAAGCCGCTCTAATGGTGACAGGTAAGGCAAAATGCCCTGCTGGGCTCTGCCTAAATTTCTGATACAGAATTATGAGCTATAGTAAGATGGTGGGGGTTTTAAGTCACAGGTCTGAGAAATAGTTCTGCAGATAGCTGAAATGCTTGGTCTTACTATCCTTCCCCACCGCCCAGATTTGATGCACGTATAAACAAAATTCAGGGGGACAGGATTTTATCGCACTAACAACTATGAAAGTGTGCTAACCTGAAAAAGAAATACAACAATCCAGAAAATAACTTAAACTTTACTTTTTTCTAGCTGACTTCTCAAAAATGGTGGCATAGTCAAGAGCTCTCTTTGGAGTGGCTTTTTGACGCTCTCCTTCTTGGACTTTTCCATGAGGATGGTCACTTCTAGGAGCGTTTCCTGGTAAGGCTGGGCCATCGGATAGGCTGTGACCCACTCGAATTCTTTCACTTCCTCCCTGTGCGCCCGAGGCCTGCGGAGAGGGGGCGCCAGGCCCGAGAGCCCTTGACCTCGGCTCTCCCTTCTCTGCTCCGTGAGCTCTCTCCCCCGCGTCATCCGGTCTCGATGCCCCTTGATCTGTTCCTTGGCCCAGGCTGCCCTGTGTTTTTTGGTCTTCGTTTTGTGTGTTTTCTGGAGAATGTCCGTCTTTTCATCCTTCCCTAGGGGTAAAATTTTGGGGAAGATTGTTACGCTGAGACTCCTTCGAGGGAGGGGCTGATAGTTGTGGTCTCTGAGGCCTCTGGCCCGTTTTGCTCGGTGTATGTGCCTCTCTATCTGGCCCAGCTCCCTCTCAGGCACTAAAGAGTCCCATTTTTTAGCATCTCCTGGTTTTTCACTATGTGGTCTCTCTCTCTGTGTTTTGAGTTCCCGCCTTGGAACCATTCTGTATTTCCATGCTTTCCCCAGCATCATTTCTTGGTATTGTCGATAGTAATCCGCCTCTGCTTTGGCAAACTGGAAATCGAAAGACACGGCTTTGAGTTGATGAAGTGTTTCGTTCTCCTGTTGAACCCTTCGGAGCAACAGTTCCCTTACTTTGGAAGAATGGATGCCACCTAGACTCTTGTCAGAGGGAAGCATTAGAAGTTTTTTAAGTCGGATGTCCTTTGTTACAGGCCATGGCACATGCACAGGGGGCTAGTAGCTCTGCCTGGCACTCGACACCGTGTCCCTGTTGGGGTCTCCTAGCCGTGTTCCCTGGCTTTCTCTCCAAACCTCCCACACATCGCTTCCGTAGGGCCACCTCCCGGTTGAAGATTTTGCCTTAGACGTCCTTGAGAAAACCGAAGCAGGCAGTCAGAAACCCTCTCCAATTCCCTCTACCAGAACTACCACCTTGTGTCCATCCCAGACTCTGCTTTTATAACAGAAACGTTGCCCCTTTGTCTCTCAAAAGCCAGGACTTCCACGTGGCCTTGAGAAGCTTTAAGAACTTCAATTTGCAGTGACCAAACTTCCTTTCCGGCTTCATCCAAATTTCCCCTCTACTGGATCACTCCATCCACATTAAAATATGCTCCATATTCATCATCTTTCAACAGAAAGGGAAGACTCTTACCGCGCACCCCCCTTGGCTCCCCTTCATCCTGTGCCGTGAAGAAAGCTATCACCCCTCCCCATGGCCCCGCCCCTACTCTGCCCTCCACCCTTCTCACTTGGGTTTCCAACCAAGTGAGGAGTCCTCCCAGACTGCACTTGTCTAGGTCATGAGGGGTCTCCACAGTGACAAATTCAGGGATGCCATCTCTGTCCCGGTCATACGTGACTTCACCATTTTAGAGTTGACTGCTCTCTTCTTGAAATACTGTACTTTCCTCTGGCTTCCAGGCTGGGGCCAAGGCTATTCTGGAGTATTCCAGCCCTTATCCCCAGGTGACTGAATAGCCCTTCCTTCTCTTCCTACCTCATGGCCGCGCCCTCCACTGCTTTGCTGGTTCTGTCTTTTAATTGTAATGCAAGAAAATGTAACAGAAATTGTCACATAAGATGAGCATAGTCTCATCTGGGCTTTCTTGGACACGGACAGTCTCAATCACTCAACACGGTGACCTGCCACGGGCCAGGGACTGCTCCATGCAGGCCAGTCACCCACGACGCGGCCCTGCGCTCGCCTCTCAACTCAAGACCTAGATACTGTCTGCTTAACACCCCCACTTGGCTCTAACTCCAGAGCGCTTCCTTCATTTTCCCCTTCCCAGTCCTGCCGCCACTGGCTTCAAGCTGCCCTCACGCTTGGGTATCAGCCTGACGAGAGTTCCTGAATACACACTTCTCTCCCTCTGCCCCCAGCCCCATCACGCCGCTCACGCCACAACCGGATTGATCTCTGTATCACACAGGTCTGTGCACAGAAACCTGGGATAGCGTCCTATCGATTTTAGGAGAAAATCCCATTCATAGCTTGACTGCCTGCTCGCTCGCTCCTGCCACCTTGGCTTTTCTGTTCCTCAAACCATATTCTCTTTGCCAGCTGAGTATTTTCATATATTCTCGTAATCTCTGAAACACACAACACAGCAGCTCTGACCATGGTGCTCATGTACATAACTTTTAGGTCTTCGCTTAAATGTCACTTCCTCAGACCCTGCATGTTTTCATCCAGATAAAATCCCATCTTTCATGACCCTTATCACAATCTGTGGCTAATTCTCTGTTTAATGTCAGTGTCCCTCACTCGTGCCAAGGCCCCTTGAGGGTACAATTGACCTTTGTTGCATCAGCGAGTCCAGCCAGCACTGCAGGTGCCGAATGGATGGAACCTAACAGACAAAGCAACTTTTGCTTGAAACACTGAGGCCCTTTCTACCTTGGAGAGAAACTTTTCATGATGGTATTACCGGCTGCAAAATTCACGTATTTCCTCACCTTAATCTTCTTTTCTAGTGGGGACTGGGAACCCACCGCAATCTGAGGGTCCTGAGTGGTTTTGGCCCAGGCCAATCTGGAAGATTAAAAAGAGAAATTGCACCAGGATTTGGGGAAAGGCTTCAGGAGACACAGCCCAGGTGTGAGCTGAGGCAGGGAGGTGATTTGGGACTTGCTTTTCACATGTAGCAAGAGGCGCTTCTCTGCACCGCAGGCGGGACCATGGCTGACTTGTGTCTTTCCTTCAAGGAAGGAATGCTCTCTGATCCAAGTATGAACAGAGACTCAGAGAGAGTTTGAGGTTGAGACTAACAAACACCTTTAACACTGAGGCCGGGAGGCCGGGTTACAATTTCAAATTCCATAAACTGCTGTTGGTATAATTGTTGGGAGGACAAAGAACTTAGCTTTGATCAGAAAATAAGTTTTTAAAGCTGTAGGTCCCTTTTCCGTTATGTATAAAATTGTAAGTAGTATAATTTATAAGCTGTCATTAATTTCCAACAGCTGCTAACTGTAAACACGGTTCAGGATTCTTGTCACAGGCTTTTAATTTAGGTAGATAATAGTAACAATTTGATGGCAAGAAAGTTTGTCTTTTAATTTAATGCAGAAAAATACAGCCGAGACAGGGAGCCTTAAGTGTCAGTTGAGCGTCTAACTCTTGATGTCGGCTCAGGTCATGATCTCCTGGTTTGTGGGTTCAAGCCCCCACACACTTGGGGTTTGTCTCTCTCTCTCTTCCCCTCTCTCTACCCCTCTCCCGTTCACTCTTTCTCTCTCTCAAAAATAAACATTTTAAAAAATTGAAAAAAAAAAGAAAAATACAGTTAAGAAATTTGCACTGTCACGTTGAGGTATTCTGGAGAACTCATTTCTCTCTCTTTTTTTAATGTTTAGTTTTAATAAAGAGAGAGAGAGAGACAGAGATGGGGCAGAGAGAGAGGAGGACGCAGAATCGGAAGCAGCTCCAGGCTCTGAGCTGTCAGCCCAGAGCCCGATGGGGGCTCGAGCTTAGGAGCTGGGAGATCATGACCTGAGCCGAAGTCAGACGCTTAACCGACTGAGCCACCCAGGCGCCCTGAGAATTCTTATTTCTTAACCTGCTTAGTTAGCGAATAGGTTGTTTTTAGCAACCTGGGTTGTAAATATTCTGTGTCTCTTGACTTCTCTTTGTAGCAAAAGAGAAGGATTTTATGACACTGACCGGTAAAAAACAAAACTGTAATCACTGTGTAAGTAAAGCTAATTTCTTAATCAGACTCCTATTTCTGCCTTCCTTGTCCTTTCCTAAGAGTTTCCTATTTTAGTTCCAAAGCAGCCTTTGCTGAGCTTACTGTCCATCGGTGATGTGCTGGGACCTTACATGGGTGCTTTCGATTTGCCTCCCAAACAGTATGTGTGCGAGGCACTCATCACATCTCCCTGCCAAGACCACTGAGGCTGAGAGGGTTCAGGACCCGCCCAGGTCCCCGGTCGGTTTCAGAGGCAGCAAGCAGGACTCCCGAGCGCAGCATTTTCGTTCCTGCGTCACACGCGTTCCCAGCTAAAGGCTCCAAGTGGGAGGAAAGAATACCTACTGTTCTTCCGCACTCAGATCCCACCATTCCGAGTCTGTCACCGGAGGAGGGCCTGAGGGCGGGGTCTGTGCTGACACTTGGTCCTCCTTTAGGTTCCCGGGGGACCCTCCCTGCCGGGCGCCGGTGGTCATCGCTCCTGGAGCCTCCTTCTGTTTATCTCCCGTGTCCTTTGCTTCCGCCAGAGCCCGATCTATCGCCAGCTTTACCAACAGCATGCTTGCCCTTCACGCCCTTCCGCCCAGCGGCTGCTTTTCCTAGCGCTCATCTCCAGTCTTTCATTCTCTAGTCTGCAAAGTACTGTTTGCCAGCTCTTTCAGACCTTCAGCTCCTTATTGCCGATCCTTCGGGATGCCAGGGGTGGATTTCTAGGGCAACCAGAGACAGTCACAAGCTTTTGTATGTGTCATCACAGCCTAGGTTGAGGCTACTGTGAGGTGGGCGGTGGGGGCACTGGCTGGCCCGCAGGGAATGAACTTCAGTGGGAGCTGGGCCGAATGGCCACAAAGGGGAAGGGGCTGTGGGTTTCAGAGACACGGGCCGCCTTCTCAGCGCCGCTGGAGGAAGCACCTTCCAAGGCCACGGGAGCCTTTTTGTGATTTTTGTTCGGTTGGTCTTTTGCGGGGATAGTGTATGCTGTGTGTCCTCCCTGGAAGTGGAATCTGCGGAGAGCCTCGGGGCGGATCCTGCTCACAGAGGCTGGAGCCTGTGGGGGGCCTGCTCACGGGGTCTCACCACCCCTTAGGGGTGCGCCACATGGCCAAACACTGCTGCTGCTGTGGAGGTTAAGAGTTCTCATACCCCCCCTTTTTTTGAGAGAGAGAGGGTGCATGTATGGGGGGTGGGGCAGAGGGAGAGAGAATCTTCAGCAGACTCCATGCCCAGCATGGGTCCCAGCTCCATCCCATGACCCTGCAGTCATGACTTGAGCCAGAGTCAAGTCAGACACTCAGCCAACATTGAGCCAGGCGTTCAACCAACACTCAACTGACTGAGCCGCCCGGCGCCCGAGGCTCTACTACTCTTTAATCTACTTGTAGTCAGGAGATACACAAATGTTAAAAATTAATGATTCTGCATATTCACTTCAAGATACTTTTCACCATATACTTAAGCTGCAAGGCATCCAGATAAAGTCCTCATTTTTTATACTTTTACCATTGAGATGTCTCTACTTCTTAAAATGTGAAGGTAGAAATTCAGTGATTAATTACAACCTGGCTTCTGACTTGTTAAGAATAAAATCTATCCCTCTCCCAATGTGCCATTGACAGAGATGCGCTTGAAGCCACAGCCCTGAAATGAAATGGTTCTGGGGCATCTGGGGGGCTCGGTTGGTGATGCTTCTGACTTAGCCTCAGGTCATGATCTTATGGTTTGTGGGTTCAAGCCCTGCATCAGGCTCTGTGCTGACAGCTCAGAGCCTGGAGCTTGCTTTGGATTGTGTCTCCCTCCCTCTCTGTTCCAACCCTGCTTACACTTTGTCTCTCTCTCTTTCTCAAAAATAAACAAACATTAAAAACATTTAAAAAAATTTATAAAAGAAACAGTTTGGAAAGTAAATGCAGGTATTTTATGCTTAAAAAATAAAAAAATTTTGGGGCGCCTGGGTGGCTCAGTCAATTTGAGTGTCCAACTTTGGCTTAGGGCATGATCTCATGGTTCATGGGTTCAAGCCCTGAATCAGACTCTATGCTGTCCGCTAGCTCAGAGCCTGGAGTCTGCTTTGGATTCTGTGTTTCTTTCTCTCTCTGCCCTTCCCCTGTTCACATTCTGTCTCTCTGTCTCCCCAAAATAAATAAATGTAAAAAAAAAAATTAAAAAAATAAATTTCAAACAGCAAGTCAAGACTGATTTCTCTTTTCATGCCAAGACCCTGAATAAAATTTCAGTCTGCATTTTAATATTCACAAGATACCATCTTAGCACTGATACAATGTTATGTCACTCAGAAGTCAAACTCGTGTGCTATTAATTCCTCCAAAATTGTACACGCTTGTGCCCTGACAGTCTTGTGTACTCTACACGTTCCTCGTATTCACTGTGAGCCTGGCTCTGTGTGAAGGGCTAAAAGGTAATACCTATTTATTTACTTTTCTGCGAAAACAATATAGCCTCCTTTCTGAGAAAGAAAAGTATGCAATTCCTAATATGAGCCTCTTGATAACTACAGAATCCGCTAACTAAAATAAAACATATGAAGGCAAATATATGGACCTAAAAGTACTCTTCATTTAAGGATTATGTTGTGAATTGTTTCTCTTTCTTGATAAGAGAAATAGGATGAAGACTACAAACCAGGGAAATAAAGAGCCTTTAAAACAGCAAGTCGGGTTAGAACAGACTATCAGCACCACTAGACTTGGCCTTGACACAGACAAAAGGTAGCCTGAGTTGTGTCTTTTAAGTGAGAAATACAAAAATACAAGGACACTTTGCTAACAAGTATTTTATCATATACCTAAATTTTAATCTTTTGTCAAAAATCATGAAATGTGTTTGAATAGTTATGAGAAGTTCTTGCTGGGGAAGGAAGTGATAGTGGTTCCTGACCTGAAATTATTGTTGACCGCTTCTCATGACCCTGAACTTGAAACAAACTTCAGAGTGTCACCACAGACTAACTTCTGGCATTGGAAACGGTACCCCACCTGCTGACTTCATTTTTCAGGGATTTGAAAAGAGACTCAAATAAAAAATAAAAGTGCCCCTTCTAGTACCTACACATAACACTGATACTCTAACCACCGTATCCGGTAATTTTATTATTCTGCCATTTTCTATATGAG
Organism: Suricata suricatta; assembly: GCF_006229205.1. Taxonomy (NCBI): domain Eukaryota; kingdom Metazoa; phylum Chordata; class Mammalia; order Carnivora; family Herpestidae; genus Suricata; species Suricata suricatta. The sequence continues at coordinate 177,314,774 of NC_043701.1, read as the reverse complement.
AAAACGTGGCTAAGGGAGTTGCGTGATGTGTTTAAGGCCACACAGTTGCCCAGAGGGGGACTGAAACTTGAATATGGATGTCTACAAGCAAATCTCCACCTGCCCCACCTGACCTTGGAAAATGGAAGGAGTGGAAACACAGCCTTCACCTTTGTGGAGCTCACAACCCAATAAGGGAGGCAAGAAACGTACACATGTGCACACGTATGAGTAGCAGTATAAATGGGGTGCATGTGTGCGGAGTAAAAACAGAGCAGGAGGCATTAATATGAGGTGAGACTACGTACAGGACACTGGAGGGGAGTACCTTCTGAGTAGAGTGGCAAAAATGGGGGGACACTCCTGAGACCAACCAATTAAGAGTGTCCACGGATGTTAGAGAAAGCTGCACAGGCAGGCACGTGGGGCACACGTGGGGCACACGTGGGGCAACGCTGGAGCCAGAGTGCGGTGGAGAGGAATCACAACGACTTCCCCAAACAGATAGAGAACTATGAATAGTGGTTAATAAGAAAATGATTAAAAAGATGTGGCACCAGAGAAAAGATCCTGGAACCATTGGATCTTGGAACTGAGTTGGGCTAGTAGAGCTGTAAGAACTTGGTTCTACACCCGCTTTGTTCTACAAAAATAGAATGTGAGTCACAGATGGAATTTAAACTTTTCTAGGAGCCACATTAAAAAAAAAAAAAAGTAAAAAGAACGGCAGCTGGGTGGCTCAGTTGGTTACACACCTGACTTTGGCTCAGGTCATGATCTCACGGTTTGTGAATTCGAGTCCTGCATAGAGCTCTCTGCTGTCAGCACAGAGCCTGCTTCAGATCCTCTGTCCCCACCTCTCTGCCCCTCCCCTCTTGTTCTCTCTCAGAATAAACTTTAGGGGCACCTGGGTGGCTCAGTTGGTTGAGCGTCCGACATCGGCTCAGGTCATGATCTCATGGTTCGTGGGTTTGAGCCCCGCGTTGGGCTGTGCTGACAGCTAGCTCAGAGCCTGGAGGCTGTCTTCTGATTCTATGTCTCCCTCTCTCTTACCCTCCCCTGCTCATGCTGTCTCTCTCTCAAAAATAAATAAAACATTTAAAAAAATTAAAGAAAATAAATTTAAAAAATTTAGAAATATAAAGTAAAAAGCAAGTGAGATTAATTTTAGTGATATGTTTTAACCCATGGTATCTAAAATATTATCATCTCAACATGTCAATTAAAAATTTATTACACTGCTGTTCAGTTTTTCATTAGTAAACAATTTTTAAGAGCACCTACAGGTTTACAGAAATACTGATTAGAAAGTACTCTCTTCAAGTTCCCCCTATAATTTATATTTTGTATTAGTGCAGTACACTTGTTAGAACTGATGAACTAATATTGCCACATTAGTATCGGCTAAAGTCCATAGCTTACCCTGAGTTGCACTCCTTGTGTTGTAAATACGATGGGTTTTAACAAATGTATAATGACAGGTGTCCATTATCACTGCATTGTACAGAATTGGATCACTGCCCTAAAAATCCCATATGTTCCCAGCTATTTGGCCCTCCCTCTCATTGCTTCCTAAATCCCAGCAACCACTGAGCTTTGTACTGTCTCATCGTGTTCCCATTTCCGGAATGCTATTATACGTGGTATCATACAGTGTGGCTTTTTCATGCTGAAAAGCCTTTTTCACGTTGGCTTATTTCACTTAGCAATATACTTTTAATATTCCTCCAAGTCTTTTCATGGCTTAATACTCCATTTCTTCTTTTTTTTCAATTTTTTTTCACATTTATTTATTTTTGAGAGACAGAGTAAGATGGAGTGTGAACAAGGGCGGGGTAGAGAGAAGGAGACACAGAATCTGAAGTAGGCTCCAGGCTCTGAGCAGGCAGTCAGCGCAGAGGGGCTTGAACCCACAAACCGTGAGATCATGCCCTAAGCCAAACTCAGACACTTAATCTACTGAGCCACCAAGGTGTCCCCATAGTCCATTTCTTCTTGCTGAACAATAGTCTATCATCGGTTTATCCATTTACCTAATCAAGGATATCTTGCTGGCTTACGTTTTGACAATCATGAATAAAGCTGCTATACACATTTCTGTGCAGGTGTTCATGTGGGAATAAGCTCTGAACACATTTATATACCAGTGATAACTGGATCATATGCTAAGAGTACATTTAGTTTATAAGAAAACTGCCAAAGCATCTTCCAAAGTAGCTGTACATTCTGTGTCCCCACCAGCAATGATGAGAGTTCCTGGTGCTCCACATTCTTGCTATTATGTAGTGTTGGCAGCGTTCTGAATTTTAGCCATTCTAAGAAGTGTGAATGCTATCTTGTTACTATTTTAATTTTCAATTTGCTGATAACATATGATGCTGAGTCTTATTATAAGCTTAGTTGCCACCTGTTCATCTTTGGGAAGTATCTGTTCAGATCTTTTGCCCATTTTTTATTGGGTTGTTGTCTTGCTGAGAATTTTTTTTGTTGTTTTGCATGTTTTAGATACCAGTCCTTTAACACAGACTATGATTTTCTTCTAGTACATGGCTTTTCATTCTCTTACCAGTGTCCTTTGCTGAGTACAAAGTTTTTAATTTTAATGAAGTGCAACTTTTTTTCCATGGGTCATATTTTAGTGTCTTATTGAAAAAGTCATCCTTAAAACCAAGGTCGTCTCGATTTTCTCCTATGTTATTTTCTCGGGGTTTTTAGTTTACATTTAGGCTTATGATCCATTTTGAGTTAATTTTTGTTGGAAGTACAAGGTCTGTGTCTAGATTATTTATTTTTGCATGTGATGCCCAGATCCAGTACCATTTGTTGAAAAGACTATCCTTTCTCCACTGAGTTGCTTTTATTCCTTTGTCAAAGATCAATTAGCCATATCTGTGTGAGTCTATTTCTGGGCTTTCTCCTCGGTTCTACTGATCTATGCATGTGTTCTTTCACCAATACCACATTGTCTTGATTACCATAGCTTTATAAGTCTTAAAGCCTGGTAGAGTCAGTTCTCTGATTTTGTTTTCTCCTCTAACATTATTTGGGTTATACTGAGTCCTTTGCCTCTGCATTTGAATTTTGGAGTCAGATGGTCAATATCCACGAAATAACTTCCTTGGACTTTTATTGGGATTACATTGAACCTGAAGATCAAGTTGGGAAGAAATGACATCTTAGCAATATTCATAATTCCTGTCAATGAACACGAATCATCTCTCCGTTTACTTAGATCTTCTTTGATAGTATTTCATTTATTTTTCTGATGCTAATATAAGTCATATTGTGTTTTTAATTTTTAGAGAGAGCGAGAGAGCATAGGAGCTGCTGAGAGGGGTAGTGGGAGAGAAAGAATCCCAAGTAGGTGCCACACTCAGCATGGAGCCTAACCTAAGTCTCAATCTCAAGATCCTGGGATTGTGATCTGAGCTCAAATCAAGAGTTGGATGATTGAATGACTGAGTGACCCAGGCACCCCTTTTTAAAACGAATTAATTAGTTAATCAATCATTTAATTTATTTATTTTATGGTGTTGTGTTTTTAATTTCAAATTCCAAGTGTTCCTTTCTGGTATGCAGAAAAGCGATTGGTTCTTGTATATTAATCCTGTATCCTGCCACCTTACTATAATTGGTTATTAGTTCCAGATTTTTATTGTTGTTGATTTGTTGGAATTTCCCATTTGGCCAATCATCTCATCTGTGCACAAAAAGAGTTTTATTCCTTTCTTCCCAGTCTGTACCTTTTATTTCTTTCCTTACTTATTGCGTTAGGACTCCCAGCATGATGCTGAATAGCTGTAGTGAGTGGCGATATTCTTGCCTTGTTCCTGATCTTATTGAGAAAGCCTCTAGTTTCTCACCATTAAATATGAAACTTAGAAATATTAAATACAGTTGTATGTTTTCTTGGTAGATGTTTTTTATCAAGGTGAGGAAGTTTCTCTTTATTCCTAGTGCTGAGAATTTTTATCATAAATAAGTGTTGGGTTTTGTCAGATACCTTTTCTGCATCTATTGATATGATATCATTTTGCTTTTTTAACATGCTAATGACATGGATTACATTGCTTCTGAAAGGTATGAGTTCATAATTCTTTATATAGTTGAATTTGATTTACTAATTTTTTTGACAATTTTCACATGTATGTTTACTAGAGATACTGGTCTGTAGTTTTGTTGTAATGTCTTTGTCTCTTTTGGTATTAAGCTAATGCTGGCCTCATAGAATGAGTTAGAAAATTCCCTTTGCTTTTATTTTCTAGAAAAGACTATGGAGAGGTGGTATAATTTCTTGTTTGGTAGAATTCACCAAACATTTGGTGAATGTTTGGGGTTCTCTGGTTTCAAAGGTTTTTAATTATTAATTCCATTTATTTCAATATAGGCCTACTCAGATTATTTATTTTTGTGTGATTTTTGGTAGATTGCATCTTTCAAAGAATTGATTCATTTCCTCTAGGTTATCATACGTATGGAAACAGAGTTGTTCACAATATTCCTTTGTCCTCTAAGCACTGCTTTTGCAGCATCTCACAAATTTGGTAAGTTGTACAGTTGATTTTTGAAAAATACACACAGGTCTACTTATTTGTGGAATTTTGAGAAATATGTACTGTATTCTCTCTTCCTTATGACTTTCTTAACATCTTTCTCCAGCTTACTTTATTTGTAAGAATATAGTATACAATATATGTAACAAAAAATATGTGTTAATCAGCTGTTTATGTTACTGATAAGGTTTCTGGTCAAGAGTAGGCTATTAGTAGCTATTTTTGGTGGAAGTCAAACTTGATATGTGGAAATCTGCCTATGTGGTTTCAGCACCCCTAACCTCAGCATTGTTCAGGGGTCAATTATATTTTCATTTGGTTCAAAATATTTCTAAATTTCTTTTCAAACTTCTTCTTTTGACCCAAGTGTGGTTTAGAAGTGTGTTGTTTAATCTTTGAGTATTTTGGAATTTACCAACTGCTTTTTCTTCTGTTGTTGATTTCTAGTTTAACTCCATTGTGGTCTGAAAGCATACTTTGTATGATTTCTATTCTCTAAAATTTTTTTTAATGGCACAGTAGGTGGTCTATTTCTGTGAGTGTTCCATGGAGCTTGAGTGTCTATTTTGCTGCTGTTGGATTAAGTATTCTACAGATGTCAGTTAGATCCAGTTGATTGATGGTGTTGTTTAGTTCAATCATGTCCTTATGGATTTTCTGCCTGTTGGATCTGTCAATTACCAATATAGGGTGCTGAAGTCTCTATCATAGTGGATTCATCTATTTCTCCTTGCAATTCTGTTTTTGCTTCACATAGTTTGTCCCTCTGTACTAAGTGTATACATGTTAAAAATTGTCTTCTTGGAGAATTGCCCATTTTATCATTGTCTAATGGTCCTCTTGATCCCTGACTTTCCTTGCTCTGAAGTTTACCGTCTGAAGTTGATGTGGCTCCTCCAGTTCTTGTTTGACTAGTGTAAACAGTATCTTTATTCATCCCGTTACTTTTAATCTATCTTTGCTTTTACATTTAAAGTGTTTTTTTGGGTAGATAACATATAGTTGGGTCTTATTTTTTTATCCAGTCTGAGAGTCTGTCTTTTAAGTGGTATATTTATACCACTGACATTTAAAATGATTATTGATATAACTGGATTAATATCTACCATATTTGTTATTGTTTTTTATTCATTGCTCTTGTTCTTGGTTTCTTTCTTTTTTTTTCTTTCTTTTTTTGTCTTCCAGTCTTTTCCTGCCTTCTCTGGTTTAAATTTTGCATTTCATGATTTTTTTTCTCTCCTCTCTCAGCACAGCACTTTTTCTTTCTTTCCTAAATGGTTGTCCTTGAATTTGCATTATACATTTACAACTAATCCAACTTCTCTTTCAAAGAACACTACACCACCTCATAGGGAGTGCAAGTACCTTATACGAGTATTTCCAATTCCTCCCTCCCATCCATTATAACATTGCTGTCGTTCACTCAACTTACTCATACACTTATACAAGTTGCTATTATTATTTCGAACTGCCTATTATCTGTTAGAGCAATTAAATTAAAAATTGTTTTTAATGTTTATTTACTTTTGAGAGAGAGATTGACAGAGTGCAAGAAGCAGAGGGACAGAGAGAGAGGGAGACACACACAGAATCTGAACCAGGCTCCAGCTCTGAGCTGTTAGCACAGTGGGACATGGGGCTTTAACCCACCAACTGTGAGATGGTGACCTGAGCCAGAGTTGGGTGCTCAACCAAGTGAGCTACCCAGGCGCCCCATAAGCAATTAAATTTTTAAAAATGAAACATTTATCTCCATTTATTCCTTCTCCAAATGCTTTTCCTTTTTTTATGTGGATTACTTTCTGAATTACATTATTTTCCTTCTTTCTGAAGAAATTTAACATCTCTTGCAAATCAGGTTTACTGGTGACAAATACGCTCCATTTTTGTTTGAGAACCTTTAAAGGAATACTTTGTTTTATTGTGCTTCACTTTACTGTGCTTTGCTGATATCGTTTTACCAACTGAAGGTTTGTGGCAATCCTGCATCGTGAAATTTGTTGGCAATACTTTTCCAATAATATCTGCTCACTTCATGTCTCTGTGCCACATTTTGATAATTCTTGTGATGTTTCAAATTTTTATTATATTTGTTATGGACAACTGGCTGAGAGCTGAGATGATGGTTAGCATTTTTTAGTAATAAAAGTATTTAATTTTAATTTTTTGTTTTTTTATTTATTTTTGAGAGACAGAGAGACAGAGAGAGCATGAACAGGGGAGGGTCATAGAGAGAGGGAGACACAGAATTCAAAGCAGCCTCCAGACTCTGAGCTAGCTGTCAGCACAGAGCCTGACGCGGGGCTCAAACCCATGAACCATGAGATTATGACCTGAGCCGAAGTCGGACGCCTAACCAACTGAGCCACCCAGGCGCCCCAATATATAAGTATTTTAAACTAATGCATTTTTTTAGACATAATGCCATTGCACATGAACTTTTCTGTGCCAAAAACATCCATTTGGCTGGCTTCCTCACGATATTTGCTTTCTTGCAGTGGTCTGGAACTGAACCATACTAACTTCAACGTATGCCTGTACTTCTCTTTCACTTTTGCAGAAAAATTTCACTGTACAAAGAACTGCAGGTTGGTGTTACCCCCGCCCCCCCCCAACACTTTAAGTATTTCACTTCCCTCCCTTATTATATGCTTTCTAAGAGAAAGTCTGATCTAATGCTCATTTTTGCTCCCCTATTACTAAGGGTTTTCTCTCCTCTGGCTTTTTCAAGAGTTTTGTCTTTGATTTTTTGCATTAAAATTTTTTTTAATGTTTATTTTGGAGAGTGACAGAGAGACAGAGTGTGAGTGCGGGAGGGGCAGAGAGAGAGGGAGACACAAGATCTGGAAGCAGGCTCCAGGCTCTGAGATGTCAGCATAGAGCACAACGTTTGAACCTGTGAACTGTGAGATCAAGACCTGAGCTAACGTAGGACATTTAACCAATTAAGCCACCCAGGTGCCCCTAATTGTCCGCAATTTGAATACGATTATGCTTACACATAGAATTTTGGCATTTATCCAGCCTGGTGGATAATTTAAAAATTTAAATAAATTTACATAAAGTAAAATGTTCAGTGCCCCTGCTGCACTAGCCACATTTTAGGTGCTCACTGGCCATAAGTGATGAGTAGCTACTGTTGGCCTTAACAAGAAAACTGCCAGTCATTTTACCAGCAAAAATAGATTTGAGGATAGCAGAGAGCTGCAATCCGTGATAAATAAGCCAGCTACAGCAAAACCACAGCCAGTCCAGAAAACAGAGGAGAGGAACACTCTTTTATAGAGGAAAGGAGGAGTTGGAGGAGTTGGAGGAGTCTGCTGGAGTTTTGCAGTATAGCGGCTTTTCATTGGCGCGGCTGTTGCCAGGGGAGGGGGAGAAACTTTCTTCCTCCTGCTGGGTAGTGATATCATATCCACCCTGCAAGAGCTTCCTGTTGGGTCTGCATTTAATGATAAACAGGAGGGCACAGAGCTCCCCCACCCCTGTGCTTTTTTTTTCCCCCCCAAGTTTATTTTTGAGAGAGAGATAGAGACAGAGACAGAGTGCAAGCAGGGGAGGGGCAGAGAGCGGGGGAGACAGAATCTGAGGTAGACTCTGGGTCCAGCTGTCAGCACAGAGCCTGATGTGGGGCTAGAACTCCTGAACGGTGAGATCATGACCTGAGCCGGAGTTGGATGCTTAACTGACTGAGCCACCCAGGCACCCCTCCCCCAACCCTATTCTAAACAGTTTATTAATTTTCACACCACTAAATTGGAGAGCACGTCTGTATAGTGGAGGGAAATGTCCAATCTGAGGCCTCTTGGCAGTGAGTGGCCCACAGAGGACAGCATCTTCTAGGTGGCTGCCACTGCCAGCACCTGACACCCCTGGAGTTCCTAGCCACCTGCTCCTAGAGCGCCCCTCTTCTCTGCCTCAGGTTACCTGTATTTTACTCTTTTCTCCCTGACTTAACTTAGGCCCCATCAACTTACTTTTTTCAGAAGAGGAATGTGCCCATGCAGATTCCTTCACATCATCAGGGCCTTGTACTGAGCCTCCCACTTCCACTTGGCAGACTCCCCCAGTGACGTAAAAACATTAACGGACCCACAAATGCTAGTGTCGTTGGCATTTCATTCCATTAAGTAAGAAAATGAAATTGCTTGCAATTTCATAAATAAAGGAGCATTCCAATAATGTCTCCTTCCCATGTCTCCCCACAAAAAAGGGGGATCTGGGGGGCGCCTGGGTGGCTCAGTTGGTTAAGCATCCAACTCCTGATTTCAGCTCAGGTCATGATCTCACGGTTCATGAGATCAAGCCCCTCCCTGGGCTCTGCTCTGTCATCATGGAGCCTGCTTGGGATTCTCTCTCTCCCTCTCTCTTTGCCCCTCTCTCCCTCACTCATGCTGTTTCCCTCTCTCTCAACATAAACAAACATAAAAAAAACCGGGGCAGGGGGTTAAGTGGGGACTGAAGCTTTGTGTTATTTTTCTCACTTGGGCCTGGAGGACGAAAACTCATTCTCTCTTTCAGCAAAATAAAGACATCTAGGAACCACTGCCCTACAATCTTTGCTGATCCCTTTTTCACAATTTTATTTTTATCATTTTCCTCCCTCTGTTGCAGAAGGTCATTGAAAAGACATCGAAAACCCAGCATTGCTTCAGGTTCTGGGTCTCCCTCTCTCTCTGCCCCTTCCCTGCTTGTGATAGCTAACAAAAATAAACATACATTTAAAAAAGTGAAATCATGAAGCTTGGAGAAACAGAGGGAAACTTTGGAAGTCAGTTTCCACCTTCTTGAACCCAAGGTCCACTGTGCTGGATATGCACCTGTTTAAGGTGAAGATGATTTTTGGTAGCCCAGGGACCTGCTCCGTTGCTAAGCATCAGTTGTGCCTACACACTGGGAAACAACCTAAGGGACAGCTGTGTAGCATGTAGGAGGTTCTTAGGGCCCCTCTGGGTTTCTCCAGTTCTCCAACTCCTTAAACTTGAAGGTCCCTTGCTACCTATCAACACCCATTAAGACAGACCTTATTCATGTTGTACATGATGGTAGATTTTGACTCTATTTCCGGGCCTTTCCCAGCAGGGCTCTCATTTTGAAGGAAAGGAAACGCCCGTGGAAAAAAGAGAGCAGAATGCCATGCTCAGAGAGTAGGAAGCCAGGAGGCTTTTTGCTTCTCTTGTAGTCCTGTACCAATTGACTTCTGTCCCTTTGTCCCAACCTTATCCTGAGCAGGGAAAGTCAGCCGAGCTACAATGCCAATGTCCTAGGCATATGTGTTAACTCATTTAATCCTTCCAGTAACTTCGCAAACTAGGAAACAAAGACCAGGGTAAAAAGCCTGCTCAAGATCACATAACTAGTAAGACATATAAGAGGGTGTATGTGGAGGGCAGGGAGAGACCAAAGGAAGAGGTAGGCCATTCCAGGTTGGTAGGTAGCAGTTTTGATAATCAAAGAGGGTGGGGGGGGGGGCGCCTGGGTAGCTCATCGGTTAAGGGTCTGACTTCCGCTCAGGTCATGATCTCATGGTTTGTGGGTTCGAGCCCCGCATCGGGCTCTGTGCTGATGGCTCAGGCCTGGAACCTGCTTCGGATTCTGTGTCTTCCTCTCTCTGCCCCTCCCCCACTCAGGCTCTTTGTCTTTCAAAAATAAATGTTAAAAAAATTTAATAAGCAAAGGGAACTTACATACGAGGGTTGTCTTGGGCAGCAGCGAGAAGAATGGATCCACACACCCACCTACCAAATCTTAAGAGTCTGTATAGAGAGAGGCCTTAATTGGATTCAGTCAAGTTCACAACCCCACCTGCCCAGGGGTTCTCATCGTTATCAAGGCAATATCCTTGCACAGGCTCTGGAAGTGTGAAAGGCAAGTGGGACCCAAACAGAGGAGGTGAGGCACCTCCCTTCACGTGGGTCCAGCTCCCAGATCAAGAACCCGGAGATCATGACCTGAAGGCAAGTCCAATACTTAACCTACGGAGCCACCCAGGGGCCCGATGATTTCACTTTCCAAAATCCTACAAAAAGATAATCAGTTTTATTGTTGATGAGGAAAAATGTACAGACAGGCTTAAATTATCTGTGCACATAAATCATTTTTTAAAAATTTTTATGTTTTTTATTTATTTTTGAGAGACAGAGAGAGGCAGCACGAACCAGGGAGGGTCAGAGAGAGAAGGAGACACAGAAACCGAAACAGGCTCCAGGCTCTAAGCTAGCTGTCAGCACAGAGCCTGATGCGGGGGTTGAACCCACGAACCGTGAGATCATGACCTGAGCTGGAAGCTGGACGCTAAACCGACAGAGCCACCCAGGCGCCCCACTGTGCACCTAAATCTTAAGGAATGTTACCTTGTTGGAGGTACTCATTTCTATACTTTGCCCCGGACTGTTACTCTCTTAAAACCTCTTCTTAAAGTAGGGGTTGCAAATTGGAAGTCCACGGGCTGAATTCAATCTACATAAATGTCCTGTTTGGCCTGCACAGTTAAGAACAACCTTTAAAATAACATTTAAAAATTGTACGTTAAAAAAATCTCATTTTTCAGTTTCTCTTTAAAAGTTCCAGGGTGTGGTGGCAACGGGCTGATAGCAGCACAAGGCAGCTAGCTACTGGCTCTGACAGCTGTTTGCTTTAAAAACATTGTCTCCAATTCCCCTACGCCAGCTATTCGCAGAACACCTGTGGGTATACCTGCTGTATTTCGGCATTTAAGTGAGTACGTGCTGGTTTGGAAGAAGCTGGAATCGGCTACCCACAGGGTGGTCAGGGCGGCCCGAGATGCAGAAAATGGGTCACCACTTCCGTGCCTCAGTTTCCCCAGCTGTCAGACGGAGCTGAAGATGCGCTGCGGTAGGAATGCTGGGCGAGGAATTAGGCCAAGGCCCGACCCTAACTCGGGACTCGAGGGGCACGACTACCAGCCTCGCTAACATCTCCGGAGGCCCCAGCCCCAACCCGGACCTGGACGCCGAGGAGGCGCCAGGGGCGACGGGCCGCGGGGCCGCGGCGCCGGGACACACCCGCTAGCCCTCATCCTCCACTCCTCCCCGCCGCGGGCGCCGAGAGGCGTGGCCGGCCCCGGCGGACCTTGGAGGCGGCCATGGCCTCGGTGGTGGAGTACAAGGGCCTCAAGGCCGGCTACCACTGCGGCTACTGCGATTCCGAGGAGGGCAAGGTGTCCTGCGGTGAGTGTCCCCACGGACGGGGCTGGCGTGGCCGCCTGGCGTCCGCTCCCCGCACCGCCCGCCGCGCCAGCCCCCGGCCCGGGAGCGCAGAGGCCCGGCCCCCCAATTCCCGCGTCCCTCTCCCACTCGAGTCTTCCCAAACGGTTTCCCTTCGCGCTCCTCTCTTCTCCTCACCCTCGTCGAAGATGGCTCTCCGGGTCGGAGAAGGAACGGAAATAGCGGACGGCCGCCCTCAGTCAAGATGGCGCGCGCGGCGTCAGCGTGCGGGGT